>NW_027440181.1:0-235431 GCF_031893055.1 Leptodactylus fuscus | reverse complement strand
AAAGCTCTGTCCACTGTATATCAGCCGGCACCTTCTCTGCATCTCAGCACTTATTGAAGTCAGTGGGAGCTGAGCTGCCGTGAATCTGCCAGGCAACTATACAGTGGATGAAACTTTCTGCTTCCAGTCCTGTATTGTGTACAAAACGGGCGCCAGAAGTGGTTCCGTACAGCTGATGGGGCCGCGTATCAGCCCCCTAATGATCAGGTATTTATGGCCTACCATGAGGATACGCCATAAAAATAATTAAGCCTGGACATCCCCTTTAATATGTATATGTATGAGTGTGTAGGTAACTGTTGTGTGCAGTTTTTGGAAATCGCAGCATGTCATTTATACCTACAGAAACACTTACAGTGTCCCTATAGGTATAATGGAAGCAGAAAGTCCTCGGAGGAAACCTCTGTGGAGTTTCTGCAAAAAGTGCTGCAGGAAAAACTGATGTGTCGGCGCCAGGGGTTTTCCTGCAGCGCTTTTTGGCTGTGGGACGCTGTGTTAGGCCTTGTTCTTATAGTGTGGTGTACAGTATATTGAGATGTTAAAGAGGACCTTTCACCTCCTGGGACACATGCAGTTTAATACACTGCTAGAGAGCTGACAGTGCAATGAATTCAGCGCATTTTCGGCTTTCCCGTTCTGTGCCCCCCGGTGAAGAGCTATCGGTGCCGGTACCGTAGCTATTCAGTGTCAGAAGGGCGTTTCTGACAGTCAGTCCGGAACGCCCTTCCTCACAGCAGCGCCTATAGCACTGTACTGTGCGCTCAGCGTCATCGCTGCCTGGTAAGCAGCGACCTCTCTCATAGTACAGCGCTATAGACACTACCGTGACGAAGGGCGTTCCTGACTGACTGTCATAACGCCCTTCTGACGATGAAGATCTATGGTACCGGCACAGAACGTGAAAGCCAATAGTACACTGAATTCAGCGCACTGTTGGCTTTCTAGCAGTGTATTAAACCTCATGTGCCCCAGATGGTGAAAGGTCTTCTTTAAGGATTAGGCACAACAGCAAGATGCAACTAAAAAAACATTGTGGGAAAAAAATTGCAGTGAATCTCAATATATTTTTTCCACAGTGTTTTTCCTTGAGCTTTTGTCCCCAGCACCCCGTTTGTCCCCGCCTGTGTCTGTTACACATCGTATGGTGGGTGAGCAGCATGGCTCCTAATATGTTATTACCTTCAGCCGCCCTGTCTTGGTATCGCTGGTTTGCAGGGATCCTGATGGTGGGCCCCTAGAAATAATTCCACTGGTGGGCCCTAGACACCCCAGTCCGACCCTGCACAGAACCCCGTGTGAACTAACCCTGAAAGTTTTAATATTAGGGGAGATAAACAGTTACAAAATAATTACAACATTGTGAAAGTTTCTACAGTAACAAATGATAAATTGAGAGACAGAGAGAGACAACAGACTAGAGAAGATGACAAGAAGGATGTCGCTGGCGTGTAGTGGAGGAGACGCTGGGCCGTATGGGTCGCCAAGTCCCTCAAATCTGCTGGAGCTGCCACTAACTGGCGGGCACAGCTAAGGAGGGCCGAGTCACAAGACGAGAGGTAAGGGTCTGATTGTGGGGTAACAATGCTTGGGCTCTATCTGTCCGATCCTTTTTGAGTCGCACCGACAATGTAATGTAGTGTCCCCGCATGACTGTACTATAAGCCTCCTAAAGAACAGCACCTGAAGCCGCTGACTCCCCATTCTCCATAAAGTAGTCAGGGGCATCCGTACTGTAGTTTAGGGAGTGGGTGATTTAAGTAGAGCCTCATTGAGGTGCCAATGGCAGTGTCTAGTTAGGACTAGGACAGGGGGCAGAGATATAGTCACCGGGGCATGATAGGACCGAGGGACTGAGCTCTACCTCAGTAAGCAGCGTAGGGCTGGTGCACTGCAAAATAAATAATCTGTTTTAGTGTGCGCGTTATGGGGGTGGGAAAAAATCGTATGAGTCCATAGGCGGGGGGGCTCAGCACCCGTGATAATGGTGAATCCAGTTGGGGGGGGAGCACATTATGTTTTCATGTTAAAAGTAGTCAATAAAGTTATAGTAAACAGTCACCTACCTCTTGTCACTTGGTTGGTCACATACCTGTAGGAGGACAACAAGAGGTGCAGCTTTCGGCTCCTGCCCCCAGTGCAGTATCTGTAATGGAGACCAGATCAGCCTTGAGCCATATAACATTTTTGGAAGCTTCTCCAGGTTAATACTTGATGGGATATAATATATACATATTGGACCATATTCACATTGTGGTCCTGTTTACCCTTTTATTACCTTTGGATCGCTCAATGGACAGCTATAGAGGTTCATATATCATATGTCACATATTAGTATTGGACTATATTCATACTTGGTCCTGTTTTGGTGCTGTTTTTCTCCCTTTTTCGGGTCTGTGTATTTAAATTTAAGAGGCACATTGAAGGGAACATTAAACTGTGGGGGCCACTATGAGGAGGGCATTATACTACGGGGGGTACAAGGGGGACACTATACTATATGGAGGCCATAAGAGGGCATGATGTCATGTCAGGGCTACCAAAGGGACATTGGCTGGAGGCCGGCCTTACCATACCGAAATACACCAACAACACCCCTAATATACACTGATATATAATAGGTCCCTCTATAGAGTAACAATTCACATATGCAATGATTTATTTTCACATGTCCTCATATACATGACCACCAGGGGGCATATCTGTAGAGAGGTTGTAACATCATACAGGCCCCCAAACCTGCAGGGGGCCTCTGTCTTGTATTAAGAAACAAATCCTTGTAAATATAGATCACCACTGAGCCGCTGCAGATTTTACATTGGGGCCCTGGAGCTTAAAGCTACTACTACATTTATACCATCAATATTCACCTACAAACAGCCATATACAATATCAGACACATCCCCCGTATACAGGAACATGTCACCATATATACAATGACAGATACTTGCCACTAAATACAGTGATATCCACATGTCCTTGTATGTAGTGAGAATCAGATATCAGATACACACACATATATATATATATATATATATATATATATATATATATATATATATATATTGTGGTAAAGTGTACGGTAAGGTGGTGGATGGAGTGTATATCTCTCCTGGTTTCCTCAGCCAGGCGAGATAAAGGAAAGCCAGGGTAATCATGTTCTAGCAGAGCATAGTCTGCTGGAACTCTTGTTCCTTATTATGGACTGGCTTTTCTGGACTGGAGGGCAGGTTGGTAGTGGGAGCCTTCCAGTCCACACCCTTACTCCACCACGGGTTTTGCCCTGAGTCCGGGGCATTCACAGGTGAGCTTCCTTAGGGCTATTTGACTGGGGAAGGAAGCTCAGTTAGTAGCCCTGATACACACATGAAGTGTGTGAGCAAAAACCCTCCTGAGACAAACAGGTATTGTGTGGATTTGGACCTGCTTATATGGTGACTCAACCTGCTCTAGGTCAGAGAGGTAACCTGCTGTTTAGGTAGAGCCGGACAAGGCTTAGGTTTACTTTGTTGTTTTGTTACTTTGCTGGCACAGTGTTTTATGCCGAAAACCCAAATAAAACACTGGACTTGTTTATTGTACTACCTGTCTGCATGGTGTCATTGCCGTTCCCAACCGGGTGAGCTGAACCCCTTACAATATATATATATTTATATATGTCCCCATATACAGTGTCAGTGCCCTAATGTGCAGAACAAACACATGCCCTATATGACACATGCCCTAATATACAGTAATAAACATATGTCCTATATACAATGACAGATCCATGCTCATATACAGTATAGTGATATCCACAAACCGACATATACAATGAGAAACACGTGTACCCCTATATATAATGGCAGACATATACCCCCATACAGTGATATACAGGTGCCCCCTCCATATACAGTGACAGACCCATGTACCCATATATGTGATGGCAGACATATACCGCCATACAGTGATATACATGTCCCCCTCCATATACAGTGACAGACCCATGTACCCATATATATAATGGCAGACATATACCCCCATACAGTGATATACATGTGCCCCCTCCATATACAGTGACAGACCCATGTACCCATATATATAATGGCAGACATATACCCCCATACAGTGATATACATGTCCCCCTCCATATACAGTGACAGACCCATGTACCCATATATATAATGGCAGACATATACCCCCATACAGTGATATACATGTGCCCCATCCAAATACAGTGACAGACCCATGTACCCATATATATAATGGCAGACATATCCCCCCATACAGTGATATACATGTGCCCCCTCCATATACAGTGACAGCCCCAGGCTCACATATTGGTATTTGCCCCCATTCCCTCCTTCCTGTTCCCCTTTGTTGCCCAATAAGCAGGACAGTGTCCCTGACCGATCCTCCATCTCTGAGGACCACTAAGGTCCTGAGGACGGTCTCTCTCGCTCCCCCTAATAATTACCTGCCCTCACCCCACTGTTTGCCACGTGTTTTTTTTTTTTTTTCTTTTTCTTCAAATTTACCCCATTCTGAATTGTTTTCTAGCTTCTCAGGACATTATATAGAATAATTAATGGCGGCATCATGAAGAAAAATGTGTCCTACAAAGATTAAGACCTCATATGGCTCTGGGATGTTATGGGGTTTAGAAGGAGGGGAGTCAAAGACGTAAAACCGGGGGGGGGGGAGTTATCAGCACTATGATCCACCCCCGGTATCACCACCGCTCACACCCCGGAGATTTCTTACTTTCATACTTTGTATCTTTCTGTCTGTATTTGAACCCTACACATTGTACAGCGCTGCGGAATATGTTGGCGCTATAGAAATAACATGTATTATTATTATTATTATTCTATTTCCTATACAAGCTGTGGGGCGGCTCATGCTCGGTGTCATGCTTACTACAGGTCAGGCTGCGGCCTAGTACAGGACAGCAGGGGCTCATCAGAATCTCAGGACTGGTCACATCATGAGATCACAGTGTCACACTTCCATCACTCGGCTTGTCACAGTCATTCCATGGAAACCAGGACCAGTAAGGCGGCCATTTTCAGCCCACAAGATCAAGCAATCGCTCCATTAAGATCTCCAGTACTGAGGTGTCCTGCTTGTGAGTTCGGAGGAGGGAGAAGTCTGTCCAGGAACAGCCGAGCCTTGACCAGAAGGACGTCACAGTTACTGCAGGATTTAGGAGGAGCAGGAAGTCTCCATTTGTGTCTGGAGGATCCATGCAAGACAGGTGAGAGCTGGGGGAGAGGTCACCTGTCCCCTCACTGGGTTACCCAGGGCTCAGTTGGGCGGCCCATGGATTATATTGGGTGCAGTCTAATGACTTCTGCCCCTGTAGCCATGACAGTGGGGTGCAGGCGGGTAATTATTAGGGGGAGCGAGAGAGACCGTCCTCAGGACCTTAGTGGTCCTCAGAGGTGGAGGATCGGTCAGGGACACTGTCCTGCTTATTGGGCAACAAAGGGGAACAGTAAGGAGGGAATGGGGGCAATTACCAATATGTGAGCCTGGGTCTGTCACTGTATATGGAGGGGGCACATGTATATCACTGTATGGCGGTATATGTCTGCCATTATATATATGGGTACATGGGTCTGTCACTGTATATGGAGGGGGCACATGTATATCACTGTATGGGGGATATGTCTGCCATTATATATATGGGTACATGGGTCTGTCACTGTATATGGAGGGGGCACATGTATATCACTGTATGGGGGTATATGTCTGCCATTATATATATGGGTACATGGGTCTGTCACTGTATATGGAGGGGGCACATGTATATCACTGTATGGCGGTATATGTCTGCCATTATATATATGGGTACATGGTCCTGTCACTGTATATGGAGGGGGCACATGTATATAACTGTATGGGGGTATACGTCTGCCATTATATATATATATGGGTACATGGGCCTGTCACTGTATATTGAGAGGGTACGTGTATATCACTGTATGGGGGTATATGTTTGCCATTATATATATGGGTACATGGGTCTGTCACTGTATATGGAGGGGGCACATGTATATCACTGTATGGGGGTATATGTCTGCCATTATATATATGGGTACATGGGTCTGTCACTGTATATGGAGGGGGCAGATGTATATCACTGTATGGCGGTATATGTCTGCCATTATATATACATTATATATATATGGGTACATGGGTCTGTACCTGTATATGGAGGGGGCACATGTATATCACTGTATGGCGGTATATGTCTGCCATCCTATTAATATTATAAATGTGAAAGTTTGTGGGTTTGTGTGTTTGGATGTTCGGATGTTTGTTCCTCATTCACGGAAAAACCGCTCCACTGATTTGGCTGAAATTTTCCACAAACATAGTTAATACACCCGATTAAACAATAGGCTACTTTTCGTCACAATAGCGCACATACGTTTGTACCAGGACCCCCACAAAACCCAAACTCACACCACCATCTCTGCAATCTCACACACTTTGGACCATAGCAAGCCACAAAATTCATATTGCCCTCTACAGCCTCGCCCCTAACCCCACACAATCACATATACATATACTTTACCACTTTGCCCCTCACCTTACCGATACTCCAGGAGGCTCTCTTTAACACTCCGGAGCAGCCATGTTTGCCGACCCCCACCGCTCTGACAATCCGTGACACCGCCCACCCATGTCAATACCCCTAGGCGGTCTAATAAATGCAAAAAAAAAAAGTTTAAAAAAAGTAAAAAAATATATAAAAACAAAATAAAAAGGATTAAAAATTCAAATCACCCCCTTTCCCTAGAACACATATAAAAGTAGTTAAAAACTGTAAAATACATACATGTTAGGTATCCCCGCGTCCGAAATCGCCCGCTCTACAAAGCTATACAAATATTTTTCCTGTTCGGTAAACGCCGTAGCGGGAAAAATGGTCAAAAGTGCCAAACCGCCATTTTTTCACTGTTCTGATTCTGATAAAAATTTGAATAAAAAGTGATCAAAGCAATAACATTTCCCGAAAATGGTAGAACTACAAAGTACACCCGGTCCCGCAAAAAAGACGCCCTATACATCCCCGTACACGCACGTATAAAAAAGTTACGACTGTCGGAATATGGTGACTTTTCAAAAAATAATTTCTTAACACAGTTTTGGATTTTTTTTAAGGGGTCAAAATCTAAATAAAACCATATAAATTTATATATCCCCGGAATCATAACGAAACACAGAATACAGGGGACAAGTCATTTTGGTTGCACAGTGAACGCCGTAAAACCAAAGCCCGTAAGAAAGTCACAGAAATGCATTTTTTTCTTCAAATCCACCCCATTCTGAATTTTTTCCCTGCTTCCCAGTATATTATATAGAATAAATAATGGCGGCATCATGAAGAAAAATTTGTCCCAGGAAAAATTAAGACCTCATATGACTCTGGGAGCAGAGAAATAAAAAAGTTATGGGGTTTAGAAGAAGGGGAGTCAAAAACGAAAATCAAAAAATGCCATCGGCGGGAAAGGGTTAACTTCAAATACTTCTGTCCCAAAGTCACTATGTCACGTTTCTCACAACACCGTATAGCAGCTCAAATACAAATTAACTTCAACACAAAAGTCTCATGTATTGTCTGAATTACAGCAAAAACAAGATACAAAGTTTCATTTCATATCCCATACCTTATACACAGTACGAAAACCTTACCCACGCCTGTATATACCCACTTCTACAATCACCGCAGACGAAGTCGCAGGTACCAGCTAGTTATATATATGGGTACATGGGACTGTCACTGTATATGGAGGGGGCACATGTATATCACTGTATGGGGGTATATGTCTGCCATTATATATATGGGTACATGGGTCTGTCACTGTATATGGAGGGGGCACATGTAGATCACTGTATGGGGGTATATGTCTGCCATAATATATATGGGTACATGGGTCTGTCACTGTATATGGAGGGGGCACATGTATATCACTGTATGGGGGTATATGTCTGCCATTATATATATGGGTACATGGGTCTGTCACTGTATATAGAGGGGGCACATGTATATCACTGTATGGCGGTATATGTCTGCCATTATATATATGGGTACATGGTCCTGTCACTGTATATGGAGGGGGCACATGTATATAACTGTATGGGGGTATACGTCTGCCATTATATATATATATGGGTACATGGGCCTGTCACTGTATATTGAGAGGGTACGTGTATATCACTGTATGGCGGTATATGTCTGCCATTATATGTATAGGTACATGGGTCTGTCACTGTATATGGAGGGGACACATGTATATCACTGTATGGCGGTATATGTCTGCCATTATATATATGGGTACATGGGTCTGTCACTGTATATGGAGGGAGCACATGTATATCACTGTATGGCGGTATATGTCTGCCATTATATATATGAGTACATGGGTCTGTCACTGTATATGGAGGGGGCACCTGTATATCACTGTATGGGGGTATATGTCTGCCATTATATATATGGGTACATGGGTCTGTCACTGTATATGCAGGGGGCACATGTATATCACTGTATGGGGGAATATGTCTGCCATTATATGTATGGGTACATGGGTCTGTCACTGTATATGGAGGGGGCACATGTATATCACTGTATGGCGGTATATGTCTGCCATTACATATATATGGGTCTGTCCCTGTATATGGAGGGGGCACATGTATATCACTGTATGGGGGTATATGTCTGCCATTATATATATGGGTACATGGGTCTGTCCCTGTATATGGAGGGGGCACATGTATATCACTGTATGGCGGTATATGTCTGCCATTATGTATCTGGGTACATGCTCCTGTCACTGAATATGGAAGGGGCACATGTATATCACTGTATAGCGGTATATGTCTGCCATTACATATATATGGGTCTGTCCCTGTATATGGAGGGGGCACATGTATATCACTGTATGGCGGTATATGTCTGCCATTATGTATCTGGGTACATGCTCCTGTCACTGAATATGGAAGGGGCACATGTATATCACTGTATAGCGGTATATGTCTGCCATTACATATATATGGGTCTGTCCCTGTATATGGAGGGGCACATGTATTTCACTGTATGGCGGTATATGTCTGCCATCCTATTAATATTATAAATGTGAAAGTTTGTCGGTTTGTGTGTTTGGATGTTCGGATGTTTGTTCCTCATTCACGGAAAAACCGCTCCACTGATTTGGCTGAAATTTTCCACAAACATAGTTAATACACCCGATTAAACAATAGGCTACTTTTCGTCACAATAGCGCACATACGTTTGTACCAGGACCCCCACAAAACCCAAACTCACACCACCATCTCTGCAATCTCACACACTTTGGACCATAGCAAGCCACAAAATTCATATTACCCTCTACAGACTCGCCCCTAACCCCACACAATCACATATACATATACTTTACCACTTTGCCCCTCACCTTACCGATACTCCAGGAGGCGCTCTTTAACACTCCGGAGCAGCCATGTTTGCCGACCCCCACCGCTCTGACAATCCGTGACACCGCCCACCCATGTCAATACCACTAGGCGGTCTAATAAATGCAAAAAAAAAAGTTTAAAAAAAGTAAAAAAAAATATAAAAACAAAATAAAAAGGATTAAAAATTCAAATCACCCCCTTTCCCTAGAACACATATAAAAGTAGTTAAAAACTGTAAAACACATACATGTTAGGTATCCCCGCGTCCGAAATCGCCCGCTCTACAAAGCTATACAAATATTTTTCCTGTTCGGTAAACGCCGTAGCGGGAAAAATGGTCAAAAGTGCCAAACCGCCATTTTTTCACTGTTCTGATTCTGATAAAAATTTGAATAAAAAGTGATCAAAGCAATAACATTTCCCGAAAATGGTAGAACTACAAAATACACCCGGTCCCGCAAAAAAGACGCCCTATACATCCCCGTACACGCACGTATAAAAAAGTTACGCCTGTGCTAGTAGTACCATATAGGCCCGAAGCCTGTGCTAGTAGTACCATATAGGCCCAAAGCCTGTGCTAGTAGTACCATATAGGCCCGAAGCCTGTGCTAGTAGTAGTAGCCTGTTACTGCTAGCACATGTATATCACTGTATGGGGGTATATGTCTGCCATTATATATATGGGTACATGGGTCTGTCACTGTATATGGAGGGGGCACATGTATATCACTGTATGGGGGGATATGTCTTCCATTATATATATGGGTACATGGGACTGTCACTGTATATGGAGGGGGCACATGTATATCACTGTATAGGGTATATGTCTTCCATTATATATTTGGGTACATGGGACTGTCACTGTATATGGAGGGGACACATGTATATCACTGTATGGGGGCATATGTCTGCCATTATATATATGGGTACATGGGTCTGTCACTGTATATGGAGGGGGCATATGTATATACCCCACTGACCTTATATCATCCTTCTCTTACAGGTGCTTGGACTATAATGAAGAAATGGCGATAATACTGAGAACACAAAGATCGGCATCAACAAGAAGGGAAGAATGTATATCTGTAACTGTGCCATTACTGAATGTGCATATGGAATCATGTACCCTGTGATATGTACATAGCCAATCATGTAACCCCTTGACTTGTACATAGCCAATCATGTAACCCCGTGCCTTACATGATTGGCTATTTACAAATATAATAATATATGTGTATACTTAGAGACTGGTCTGGGATGTTACCATATAGGCCCGAAGCCTGTGCTAGTAGTACCGTATAGGCCCGAAGCCTGTGCTAGTAGTACCGTATAGGCTCGAAGCCTGTGCTAGTAGTACCATATATGCCCGAATCCTTTGCTAGTAGTACCATATAGGCCCGAAGCCTGTGCTAGTAGTACCATATAGGCCCGAAGCCTGTGCTAGTAGTACCATATAGGCCCGAAGCCTGTGCTAGTAGTACCATATAGGCCCGAAGCCTGTGCTAGTAGTACCATATAGGCCCGAAGCCTGTGCTAGTAGTACCATATAGGCCCGAAGCCTGTGCTAGTAGTACCATATAGGCCCGAAGCCTGTGCTAGTAGTACCATATAGGCCCGAAGCCTGTGCTAGTAGTACCATATAGGCCCGAAGCCTGTGCTAGTAGTACCATATAGGCCCGAAGCCTGTGCTAGTAGTACCATATAGGCCCGAAGCCTGTGCTAGTAGTACCATATAGGCCCGAAGCCTGTGCTAGTAGTACCATATAGGCCCGAAGCCTGTGCTAGTAGTACCATATAGGCCCGAAGCCTGTGCTAGTAGTACCATATAGGCCCGAAGCCTGTGCTAGTAGTACCATATAGGCCCGAAGCCTGTGCTAGTAGTACCATATAGGCCCGAAGCCTGTGCTAGTAGTACCATATAGGCCCGAAGCCTGTGCTAGTAGTACCATATAGGCCCGAAGCCTGTGCTAGTAGTACCATATAGGCCCGAAGCCTGTGCTAGTAGTACCATATAGGCCAGAAGTCTGTGCTAGTAGTACCATATAGGCCAGAAGCCTGTGCTAGTAGTACCATATAGGCCCGAAGCCTGTGCTAGTAGTACCATATAGGCCCGAAGCCTGTGCTAGTAGTACCATATAGGCCCGAAGCCTGTGCTAGTAGTACCATATAGGCCCGAAGCCTGTGCTAGTAGTACCATATAGGCCCGAAGCCTGTGCTAGTAGTACCATATAGGCCCGAAGCCTGTGCTAGTAGTACCATATAGGCCCGAAGCCTGTGCTAGTAGTACCATATAGGCCCGAAGCCTGTGCTAGTAGTACCATATAGGCCCGAAGCCTGTGCTAGTAGTAGTAGCCTGTTACTGCTAGCACAGGCTTTGGGCCTATATGGTAATATCTCAGACCATGTGACATCTGGGACATTATCATATAGGCCCAAAGCCTGCTAGGATAAAACATCCAATCCCAGAGAGGTAACACAGTTTATTATGTTTCCTCACCTCCCCTGGGGCCCCGATTATTATACTCGGGGGTCTGAAAAGAGTATAAGAGTATAATAATAATAGTTCATGAGTGAGAGACTGTGGGGCATAATAGTCGGGTGGGCAACTGTGGGGCATAATAGTCGGGTGGGCAACTGTGGGGCATAATGGGTGGGCAACTGTGGGGCATAATAGTTGGGTGGGCAACTGTGGGGCATAATAGAGCTTGAAGGGTCTGCTGTGGCCCTGTAACCTCTATTATGCCCCGCAGTCTATTGTGCCACTGTGCGGTATAATATGGGCTGCAGGGGCCACTGTGGGTATATACTGGAGCGCACAATGGGTGGTGGTGATATACCTTCATTCTTTTGTGAGCGACGTATTAGGGGGATCACGTGTTTCTAATGTAGCGGCATGCTGGTCCACTCTTCCCACTGTGTAGAGCTTTGTTAGTGGGTGTATACTGGAGCGCACAATGGGTGGTGGTGATATACCTTCATTCTTTTGTGAGCGACGTATTAGGGGGATCACGTGTTTCTAATGTAGCGGCATGCTGGTCCACTCTTCCCACTGTGTAGAGCTTTGTTAGTGGGTATATACTGGAGCGCACAATGGGTGGTGGTGATATACCTTCATTCTTTTGTGAGCGACGTATTAGGGGGATCACGTGTTTCTAATGTAGCGGCATGCTGGTCCACTCTTCCCACTGTGTAGAGCTTTGTTAGTGGGTGTATACTGGAGCGCACAATGGGTGGTGGTGATATACCTTCATTCTTTTATGAGCGACGTATTAGGGGGATCACGTGTTTCTAATGTAGCGGCATGCTGGTCCACTCTTCCCACTGTGTAGAGCGTTGTTAGTGGGTATATACTGGAGCGCACAATGGGTGGTGGTGATATACCTTCATTCTTTTGTGAGCGACGTATTAGAGGGATCACGTGTTTCTAATGTAGCGGCATGCTGGTCCACTCTTCCCACTGTGTAGAGCGTTGTTAGTGGGTATATACTGGAGCGCACAATGGGTGGTGGTGATATACCTTCATTCTTTTGTGAGCGACGTATTAGGGGGATCACGTGTTTCTAATGTAGCGGCATGCTGGTCCACTCTTCCCACTGTGTAGAGCGTTGTTAGTGGGTATATACTGGAGCGCACAATGGGTGGTGGTGATATACCTTCATTCTTTTGTGAGCGACGTATTAGGGGGATCACGTGTTTCTAATGTAGCGGCATGCTGGTCCACTCTTCCCACTGTGTAGAGCTTTGTTAGTGGGTGTATACTGGAGCGCACAATGGGTGGTGGTGATATACCTTCATTCTTTTGTGAGCGACGTATTAGGGGGATCACGTGTTTCTAATGTAGCGGCATGCTGGTCCACTCTTCCCACTGTGTAGAGCGTTGTTAGTGGGTATATACTGGAGCGCACAATGGGTGGTGGTGATATACCTTCATTCTTTTGTGAGCGACGTATTAGGGGGATCACGTGTTTCTAATGTAGCGGCATGCTGGTCCACTCTTCCCACTGTGTAGAGCTTTGTTAGTGGGTATATACTGGAGCGCACAATGGGTGGTGGTGATATACCTTCATTCTTTTGTGAGCGACGTATTAGAGGGATCACGTGTTTCTAATGTAGCGGCATGCTGGTCCACTCTTCCCACTGTGTAGAGCGTTGTTAGTGGGTATATACTGGAGCGCACAATGGGTGGTGGTGATATACCTTCATTCTTTTGTGAGCGACGTATTAGAGGGATCACGTGTTTCTAATGTAGCGGCATGCTGGTCCACTCTTCCCACTGTGTAGAGCTTTGTTATTGGGTATATACTGGAGCGCACAATGGGTGGTGGTGATATACCTTCATTCTTTTGTGAGCGACGTATTAGGGGGATCACTTGTTTCTAATGTAGCGGCATGCTGGTCCACTCTTCCCACTGTGTAGAGCGTTGTTAGTGGGTATATACTGGAGCGCACAATGGGTGGTGGTGATATACCTTCATTCTTTTGTGAGCGACGTATTAGGGGGATCACGTGTTTCTAATGTAGCGGCATGCTGGTCCACTCTTCCCACTGTGTAGAGTGTTGTTAGTGGGTATATATTGGAGCGCACAATGGGTGGTGGTGATATACCTTCATTCTTTTGTGAGCGACGTATTAGGGGGATCACGTGTTTCTAATGTAGCGGCATGCTGGTCCACTCTTCCCACTGTGTAGAGCGTTGTTAGTGGGTATATACTGGAGCGCACAATGGGTGGTGGTGATATACCTTCATTCTTTTGTGAGCGACGTATTAGGGGGATCACGTGTTTCTAATGTAGCGGCATGCTGGTCCACTCTTCCCACTATGCAGGCTCCTGTATTCTATATTTATCATTTATTTTTAGTATTTGTCAATGTTACTTTTATTTTTTAGCACTGTTGTAAGGGAATTGATAGATACTAAATAAGACTAAATATTGTCACGTTTTTTATCAGGTATATGAACTTGGAAATGCAGTGAATTGCTGCAAATTTTTCAGCCCATCCCCCCCCCCCAAAAAAAAAAAAACCCAAATGCAAGGGTTTTTTTTATCAGGTATATGAACTTGGAAATGAAGTGGATTGGATTGCATCTATCTCTATGCAGTATATATGCCCCCACCAGGGTCCCCCTACCACGACCCCGACACCTACGAGGTCCTACAAAGGGAAGCCGCCCAATTCCAACCCAAAGGCAGAGTACTAATATGCGGAGACCTGAATGCAAGGACAGGCACAGAGATAGACTACCTGCCCCCTGACGACAACCCACATACGCACGGTAGTGAGATCCACCACCCAGAACCCACACAGACAAGAAGAAACAGCCAAGACAGAATTGTCAACAAGAGCGGGAGACAACTGCTGAACATGTTCCGAAGCCTAGGATTGTACATAATGAACGGACGTATCAGAGGCGACTGCATAGGACGCTTCACACTAAACTCTCAAGTGGGCAACAGCGTGGTGGACTATGCCAATACAGACGCAGACCTGTCAGACATTGAAGACTTCACAATCGCCCCTGACTCCCATCTATCAGACCACAACCAGATCCTACTATACATGAGAACCATGAACAAAACACCCACACATGAGCCCCAACAGTCCGGCCTCTACAACCTACCAAGACATTTCAAATGGGCCAACCACCAGGCCATAGAATATACCAACGCAACCAACCGACCCGAAATCAAGACACTGCTCACAAACTTCCATACAAACACCTATCAGCAAGACCAACAGGGAGTCACCAGAGCTGTGAAGGATCTCAAGTACATCCTACAGACCACAGCAGAACTAGCAGGCCTGAAACCAACCAAACCAATAAGACAAACCAACAAACAGTCCCACAAATGGTTCGACAGCGACTGCAGAGCATTACGCCATACCCTAAGAACAACCTCCAACCAAAAACACAGGGACCCCAACAACAAGGAGGTGAGGGAAGCCTACAACAATCTATGCAAGCAATACAAAGGCACCCTCAGAGAGAAGAAACAGAGGTACCTCTCCAACAAAATAGAGCAACTAGAGGACTCCCTCCAGGACAGCTCATTCTGGGAGACCTGGCACCATATGGGCACAAAGCCCAAGAAAAACTCTCTCCACATCCAAAATGGCAATATCTGGCTCAACTACTTCAGAGGTCTCTACAAAAACATCCCAGAAGAAGAACTAACTCCAGAACAGCAACAGATAATCACCAAACTGAAGGACATGGAGAAAGTCATCAAAGACTTCCAGAACCCTCTGGACTCACCAATCACCATAAAAGACATACAGGAAAGAATTGTCCTGCTGAAAGGAAAAAAGGCCAGTGGCCCTGACGGCATCCTACCAGAGATGATCAAATACAGCCCTCCAGCAATACACGCGGCACTGGCAAAGCTATTCACCCTCGTGCTCAATGCTGGACACTTCCCCAAAGACTGGAACAAAGGCCTCATAACCCCCATCTACAAGAATGGGGACCAATATGACCCCAACAACTATAGAGGGATCTGCGTCAGCAGCACGCTGGGGAAACTGTTCAACAGCATCATCAATAACAGAATCCTCACCTTCCTCACACAACACGGGGTCCTCAGCAAGAGCCAAGCAGGGTTCATGCCAAACCACCGCACCACAGACCATATCTACACCCTGCACAGCCTCATCAAGACACACGTCCACAACACCAGAAGAGGCAAGATATTCACCTGCTACGTGGACTTTAAGAAGACGTTCGACTCAGTATGGCACCCAGGCCTACTCCTAAAACTCCTAGAGAGTGGAATAGGAGGAAGAACGTACAACGTCATCAAGAGCTCCTACACCGGAAACCAGTGCAGTGTGAAGGTGAATGGGAAAAGGACAGCATACTTCCAACAGGCCCGAGGGGTCAGACAAGGCTGTAGCCTGAGCCCAACGCTCTTCAACATCTATATCAATGAACTGGCTACAGCCCTGGAGGCCTCACCAACCCCAGGCCTCACCCTGAACAATCGAGAGGTGAAGTTCCTGCTATACGCCGATGACCTCCTACTCCTGGCCCCCACCGAGAAAGACCTCCAAGAAAGCCTATCAGTGCTGGAAAAATTCAGCACCACATGGGCCCTACCCATCAACCAGAAGAAGACCAAAGTCATGGTATTTCAGAAGAAGGGCCACAACAAAGCCCCCACCCACAATTCACAATGAACGGCTCCACACTGGAGAAAACCAACAGCTACACCTACCTGGGGCTGGAGCTCAGCCAATCAGGAAGCTTCAAAGCAGCAATAGAAACCCTGAAAGCAAAAGCCTGCAGAACCTTCTACGCCATCAGAAGACAACTGTACCACCTCAAACCACCGGTGAGGGTCTGGCTGAAGATATTTGACGCAGTCATCTCCCCGATCCTTCTCTATGGCAGCGAGGTTTGGGGCCCAGCCACCTACCCAGACCAGTCAAAGTGGGATTCCAGCCCAACAGAGAACTTCCACCTGGAGTTCTGCAAATACCTGCTCCATGTCCATCGCAACACCACCAACATGGCCTGCAGGGCAGAGCTAGGCAGACTCCCCCTATGGCTCACCATACAGAAGAGGGCGCTAGCTTTCCAGGCACACATCCAGGGGATGAATCCTGACTCCTACCACCACCAAGCATGGCTAAGCCACCTGAGCAAACCAGACACCCACCAACCAAACAACAGCCAACCACCAAACCAAAAACACCAACAGATGATAACCAGGGCCAAAATAAAGGCGACCACAGAGGCAAACAGAGAGTGGTACATTGAAGAATGGAGAAACGAAATAAATAACGCCAAGAAACTCACCGTGTACCAATCCCTACAAAGAGACTACACCATGGCCACCTACCTGGAGAGAATACGCCACCCCAAACACAGACAGACCCTGAGCCGGTACAGACTGAGCGCCCACAACCTAGAGATAGAGACGGGGCGATACAGGCAGACGTACAAGCCACGGGAGAACAGACTGTGCCAGCACTGTAACCAGGGGGCCCTAGAAGACGAGACCCACTTCCTGCTACACTGCACCATATACTCAGCTGTGAGGGCCGTCTACTACCAAAGACTCTCCGCCCACATCCCAGATGAGAAGAGGAAACTCTACATCCTACTGGGAGAAGAAGAGGCCACTGTGGAGATCGCTGTCCAATACGTGTCCAGCTGTCACCAAACAAGAGGAAGATGAGACTCCACGGACTGTTATATTTATCCCAATACACCCGCCCCACCCCACCTCCCCATATAGCGGTCACCAACTAAGAGGAAGATGAGACTCCACAGACTGTTATACCCCAAACCAACCGCCCCACCCCACCTCCCCATATAGCAGTCACCAACTAAGAGAAAGACGAGACTCCATGGACTGTTATACCCCAAACCACCCACCCCACCCCCCCATACCCACCACTCACCCACCCGAATCCAACTCTCTCATCCCCCCCCCCCCCCCACAATACTAGCTTTGGCAATGCCAAATATCTATTCGGACGTTCCAATAAAGTTTTTCTTGATTTGATTTGCTTCAATTTTTCAGGCCCCCCAAAAATGCAAGGTTTTTATCAGGTATATGAACTTGTAAATGCAGTGGATTGCTTCAATTTTTCAGCCCCCCCCCCCCCTCCAAAATTCAAGGTTTTTATCAGCTATATAAAATTGGAAATGCAGTGGATTGCTTCCATTTTTCAGCCTCCCCCCCAAAAAAAAAAAAAAAAAAAATGCAAGGTTTTTTTTTATCAGGTATATGAAATTGGAATTGCAGTGAATTGCTTCAATTTTTAAGGCCCCCAAAAATGCAAGGTTTTTTTTATCAGGTATATGAACTTGGAAATGCAGTGAATTGCTTCAATTTTTAAGGCCCCCCCCCCTTCCAAAATTCAAGGTTTTTATCAGGTATATGAACTTGGAATTTCAGTGAATTGCTTCAATTTTTCAGGCACCCAAAAAATGCAAGATTTTTTTTTTTCCCCTTCTTTTTATAACAATTTTATTGCTTTACACAACACATACAAAGTAGATAATGACAAAGCAATTGTGGATTGTAGACAAATGTAAGAAGAGTAATACGAGATAAAGGAAACATAACGATTAATTGTGTATAAAACTAGCAAATAAACATTAAGGTGGGGGAAGGACCTAACGAAAAAGGTAATAGTTGGCGTATATGGGCGGGGAAGGGGGGGGGGTTAAGGGATATTTAAGTAGAAAATAAAGGACGTCCATAAAACTTGAATCGGCTTCACGTGATATTCATATATGTCAAAATGAGTTTAAAAAGGATGTTGAAGAGAATTAGGAGGAGGAAATGAGAGATAATATTGTGGAGACAGAGGTAAAGAAGGGGAAAAAGAAAAGGGAGGGGGGGGGAAGGGGTAGGAAGGGGGGGAAAGGTGGTAATCTGACCATTGCAGTCCAGGACCTAAAAGAAGGCGTAGAAGGGTTTATAAATTTAGGTCTCTCCAGGGGGTCCAGATTTTCTGGTATTTATCATGTCTTCTAGCTTTCCAGCTGGACAATTCCTCGAAGCGGGATATTTGATGTACTTTATTGATCCATTCTGCAATCGTGGGTGAGTCAGGGTTGAGCCATTTCAGGGGTATGATAGAGTTCGCGGCTGAAAGGAGGAGGGAAGTAAGGTTTGACTTTGAAGGAGTATAGTCTGGGGAGTGTAAAGAGAGAATAAGCATCTCTGGGGTCAGTGTGAAAGAGGGCGAAGAAATGCGTCTAATTATAGACTGAATTTCTGACCAATAAGTTTGACTGTCTGGGCATTGCCACCATATATGTAGGAGGGAACCGGTGTGAGTTTTGCAGCGCCAACATAAATCTGAGTCGGCTAAATTTTTAAAGTGGAGCCATTGGGGAGTGCGATACTGAGTCGCCCCAGCTCGGCCTATGTAGATTCACGGTGCGAGCAGGCCCGACACCGGGGGCGGCAGCGCCTTGAAAAAGGGGAGTTTTAAGCAAAAATGGATTAAAGAAAAATAAAGAAAAATAAAAGTTTGTCGTGACGCCAGTTGGGGTTTCGGCTTGAGGTGAAGCCGGGCACTGTAGATTGGGCCTCTGGGAATAGGTGGTGATGCAGTGCCAGATGTTATACCCTCCCCAACCAGGGCAGGTCCCAGGGCCAGATGATATAGGTGAAGAAGGGGAGATTTCCAGGAGGAGTAACAGAGGATCGATGAAAGAATACAGTCCAGACAGGGGTTAACCAAACACTTACAGTTTACTTCTGTAGTCAGCAGGAGATAACAGATGTTACAGGAGGATTCACCTTGCTCCAGTATAGTGAGATGCCAGTCTTCCCTTTTACCACTAGTATGATTCAGCCTTCCATTGCTGCTCAAACTCTCTAATAGATTTCCTCTGGTCCTGGGTTCCAGGAGCTCAAAGGTTAATTGCAACTGGGTAGATCCCCCTTCTGGACAGCAGGTAACGCGAGTTCTTTGGGATGCTGAATACACTCACCCCCAACTCTGTATGTTACTGAGCCTCCAGGAACAAAGGATTATGTAGATAATCTTGTTTCCCTTAGTCCTAACAGCGGCACAATGTGGGGGGTATTTCGTGCCCCTGTGTGCTGGTAGGACAGGCGGAATTTTAATTAGCCATGTATTAATTTCACATGGCTTGTTCCCTTTAAGAGGGCACAGATACCTCCCCCCTGTGCGTAAATAACAAGTAATAATACATACATTCCAAAATAAACAACAATAGGGGGGGAATCCTTGTGCCGCTGTTAGGACTAAGGGAAACAAGATTATCTACATAATCCTTTGTTCCCTGTCGTCCCTACCAGCGGCACAATGTGGGGAAATAGCAAGTAATCCCCATAAGGGTGGGAGATTAAACACAAGCAGAATGTAATACAGTACGCCCGAAGGCAGTAGCTTCTGAGCCATACCGATCAAGTCGGTAGTGCTTCACAAAGGTCAATTCTGAAGACCAGGATGCTGCTGCACAAATCTGGTCCAAGGTGAGAGCCTTGACCTCTGCCCAAGAGGTCGATACTGCCCGCGTCGAATGGGCCCTTAGGACGGTCGGCGGAGGTAAGTTCTGACTCACAAACGCCAACTTGATTGCTTCCTTCACCCAGCGAGAGATGGTGACCTTAGAAGCCTTGCGGCCTTTATGGCCCCCTACATAATTTATTAACAAGTTCTCAGATCTCCTGAAAGCGCGTGTGCGCTGAAGGTAAATCTGCAGGTTCCGGACTAAATCTAGGGTATGCCACTTCTCCTCCTCAGGGGAAGTGGGCACGGGAAAAAAGGTTGGCAAGCAAATGAGCTGACTCACATTCGCCCTAGAAGAAACTTTCGGCCTGAATCCTGGCAGAAATCTCAACTGAACACGGTCTTCAAAGAAGGCAATGTAAGGAGCTTCCGATGAGAGTGCTTGAAGCTCCCCTACTCTTTTTGCCGAGGTGATAGCGAGGAGAAAAGATACCTTATAGGTCAGCCACTTTAGATCCACCTCCTCCAGAGGTTCGAATGGAGCAACACAAAGTGCCGTTAGGACCTTGCTGAGGTCCCATTGGTGGACAGGAGCAGAAACTGCTGGTCTCAGCCTAGTTGCCCCTTTGATAAAGGTGCTCACTAAAGGATCCTGAGACAACCGCCTCCCCAGATAGGCGGACAAAGCGGCTACATGTACCTTCAGGGTAGAAGCTGCAAGCCCTCTGTCTAGGCCGTCCTGCAGGAAATCCAGGATCGCCCTCACAGGGGGATCGGAGGAGTCCACTTCGTGTTCCGTGCACCAGGCCTGGAAAATATTACCGATCCTACGGTAATTCTTATTGGTCGAGGTGGCTCTGGCGCTGGCTAAAGTCCTTAGGACGCCTTGAGACAGTCCTCTATTCCTTAATAGGGACTGGTCAACCTCCAGGCTGTCAGATTGAATCTCCTCAGATCGTGGTGTCTCAGCTCTCCTTGTGTCACCAGATCTGGGAGGGGGGGAAGCCTCCAATACCTGCCTTGACTCATCCACATGAGCTGGGCAAACCAAGTCCTTTTCGGCCAGAACGGGATTATGGCAATTCCCGAGACTTGGTCCTGTCTGATTTTCATCAATACCTTGGGTATGATGGAAACTGGAGGGAAAATGTATATCAGCCTGAACCTCCATGGGATGGACAGGGCATCCACTGCCAAGGCATTGTCCTCCTGGTACAGAGAGCAGAAGGTTTCCACCTTGGCGTTGAGTCGGGTTGCCATGAGGTCGACATCCGGAAGGCCCCATGTTTGGACAATCTGATGGAATATGTCTTGATTGAGAGACCATTCTCCTGATACAGGGATACCCCGACTCAACTGATCCGCTACTATGTTCAGGGAGCCCTTGATGTGAACAGCGGATAGGTGGGTCAGATTCTTCTCTGCCCACGTGAAGATCAAGTTCGCCTCTCTCAGTAGGGCTGGAACCCTGGTGCCGCCCTGTTTGCTCAAGTATATTACCGTCGTCATATTGTCTGACCGGACCTTGACTGCCTTCCCTTCGAGAAAGGGGGCGAAGTACTTCAGCGCCAGATACACTGCTTTTAGCTCCTTCAGGTTGGAGGTTCCTACCTCTGGATTCCTCCACAGACCCTGGACAGTCCTGCCGTCCAGGTGGGCTCCCCATCCCGAATGGGACGCATCTGTTGTCAACAGGGTCCAACGAGGTTGAACCGAGGACCTTCCGTCTTTCAGGTGTCTCCACCATCTGAGGGAAAGACGGGTACCGGGAGAAAGGCAGATCTTCCTGTGCAGTCCCCGTGGAGATCCGTTCCAGGCTCTCAACACTTCCATCTGAAGGGGACGCAAGTGCCATAAAGCCCAAGGGACCGCCTTGGCTGAAGAAGACATCAGGCCTAGGACCCGCATGGCGGTGCGAATGGTGATCCATCGGGACCTGAGGAGGCCCCGAACCGAAGCTTCTATTTTTGCTCGCCTTGGACGAGATAGGAAAATCTGCATGCTCTGGGAATCCAGAACAAACCCTAGGAATTTCTTCCGGGTGGATGGCACTATTTCTGACGTCTCCCAATTGATCAGCCAACCTAACTCCTGGAGGAAGGCGATGGCTATCTGGAGGTGGTGATGGAGAATTGAAGTAGACTGAGCTTTTATAAGCCAGTCGTCGAGGTAGGGAACCACGAAGAGGCCTTGAAGTCTGAGAGCGGCGGCAACTGGTGCGACCATCTTGGTGAATACATACGGAGCTGACGATATGCCGAATGGCAGAGCAGTGAACTGTAGGTGCTCTCTGTGACCAGCCATAAGAACGGCTATACGTAGATATTTCCTGTGTGGCGGGAAGATGGGGATATGTAAGTAGGCATCCTTCAGGTCCAGGGTGACCATGACCTCGTTGCGCAATAGGAAATTGGTTACTGAGTCTATGGACTCCATCCTGAAAGGTTTTTTCTTTATGAAGAGGTTGAGGAACCGAAGATCTATAATCATCCGCCACCCTCCTGTGGACTTTGGAACCAAGAACACGGGTGAATAAACTCCTTGACCCACTTCGGGAGGAGGGACCCTTTCCAGGGCCCCCTTTAAGAGATATTCTGCGACGGAAGCCTCCAGGCAGTCTTGTTGTAGGGCTGGTAAGACCCGCGTAGTGATGAAACGATCCACCGGAGGATGGGAGAACTCTATTGCGTATCCTCGCTGAACAACTTGAAAGACCCATGGGTCCAGAATGTGAAGATGCCATGCCACAAGGAAATTCGAAAGGCGCCCTCCTACGGGAGAGCTGGTCACAGAGAGCGGCGTCTCCTCAAAACCCCTTCTTCTTAGGGTCCTCCTTGGGGATCCCGCGACCCGCCCCTTTCGGACGGTATCTGGGGCGTCTCTGGCTTCCTTGTTGAGGCCTGTATTGAGACGTGGAGCCTCGACCCCTAGAAGGGGGAGGCCTTCTTTCTCCGGTTGCTTGTGGTAGTGATCTCCCTCTACCATCAGCCAATCCCTCCATCAGATCGTCCAGCCCTTGGCCGAAAACCTTCCCAGGTTGAAAGGGGAGGGAACACAAAGAAAACTTGGAGGCGACATCAGCCCGCCAAGGTTTGAGCCACAAGGGCCTCCTGGCGGCGGTATTGAGGGCCATGGCCTTGGAAGCCAGCTTCACCTGCTGTCTTGCCGATTCTCTCAGGAAATCCGTAGCGAGACGGATCTCCCCCATGGATGCCAGGATGTCGTCCCTGTTAACCCCGGAGTCGATATCCCGTTCCAGGCGGTCCAGCCGGGCTTGAAGCTTATCAGCTACTTCCGTTGAGGCGATGCCCACCGTCACCTGGGCTGAAGCAGACGAATACGCCTTCTTGAGCGTTGAATCCACTCTTCTATCAAGCAAATCCTGAAGATTTGACCCGTCATCGATGGGCACGACAGTGCGACGGGAAAGCTTAGAGATGGCTAAATCCACCTTGGGTGGCGGACCCCAGCGATCCAGCTGGGAGGGATCAATCGGATACACTGCTTTGAAAGCTCTGGTGGTGACGTAAGCCTTCTCCGGCTGCTTCCATTCTTGTTCCATTAGGCTGGC
This sequence comes from Leptodactylus fuscus, assembly GCF_031893055.1. Classification (NCBI taxonomy): domain Eukaryota; kingdom Metazoa; phylum Chordata; class Amphibia; order Anura; family Leptodactylidae; genus Leptodactylus; species Leptodactylus fuscus. Next base: position 211,478 of record NW_027440181.1, on the reverse strand, counting down.
CATGGAGGCGTCCACTTGGAAAACCCTCCGCTTCCCAGAGGTGGACGCAGAGGCTTCCCCCTCGCCAACCTGGTCCCACGACCGGATGGCCTTCAGCAGTTTATTAGTCTTTTCCCGATGGAAAATTGGTCTGCTGGTACAGGAGGACTGATTGTCCGATGATATGGACACCTCCTCCACCTGGAGGCGCTCCAGGGAGGGCAGTGAAGCAGAACGCCTTTCCACGCGCTGCTTCTTGGTGAGCTGAGCCAGTGAAGTACGGATATCCTTTAAAGAATCATCCTGCAAAAAACACAAGGATACTTAGAAGCCGGAGGGGACCCTTCCCCTCTTTGCGGCAACCGTACTCACCATGTACTCCTTGACCCATGCTACCATATCACTGGTAACGGGTTCCTCCCGCAGAGGTCCCCTGCATTGCTGGCAGCGTGACCAGTCATAGCCTAAAGGCAAAACAATGACATTCAGGATACTCCCACCATTGGGAGAATTAGCAGACGAAAAAACCGCACCTACCATCAGGTAGTGGAACGTCACAATCAATGCAAGCCAGGTGTCTCCTTTTAGAAGACTTCTTCCGTCTTACTTGATCCCCGGGAGGGGTAGAAGAGGAAGACATGACAAATAGAAGCTAGCTTTCAGCGATACCTAAGCATGGAATATGAAACATCAGAGGAGTACATTCAAGGAACCATATGAGGAGACTCACCCAGCTTCTGCAGGCCACTTACCAACCTTCAGCAGAGTTTGCAGTAGAATAAATGCAGATTGAAGCGGTAACCACAAGCCACAGCGGAGAAACCAGCTAGGGATTAGACTAGCAGGCAATGAGGGATGCAACCTGCCCCCTTTTTTACAGCCCCATATCCGGAAGGGGCGTGGCCTTAGTCAAAAGCTCCGTTCCTTTGCCCTTCATAACACTCCTAGCCCTTCAAGTCACGCTCCCCCTTTGAGCCAACTACATTGGCACGTACCTTAATCTCCTGAGGACCTCCAGTGTCCAACGCTGCTGTTCGCGTGGTCCCGGAGCGGCGAATGCCGAAAACCGGAAGTTGCCGGTGTTACACTTCTAAACGACCGGCCGGAACCCTCCTACACAGAGGAAAGGTTCCGCGAAAACCGGAAGTTCCCCTCATGGAGCCGCGCGAACACGCCGGCTGGCTGCGCGCGGCTCCGAAGCCCAGCAGGACTGGATGCCGGGGAACAGGAGGTAGGATTGCGTGAGGGAGGTGGGCAAAATAGGTAACTTTAATCTTACCTATTCTCTTTGCAGGACCGACAGAAGTCCAAAGGGGCAGAGTGCATCATTGAAGACACCTGAACAGGTCTGAGCAGGTAAGTACCTGAAACTTCTTCTTACTCTTTCTCTTTAGGAGGACACAGAGTCCTCCCCACCTGTCCGATCCTTTACACAGGACAGAAAAAAACGCACAGGGGGGAGGTATCTGTGCCCTCTTAAAGGGAACAAGCCATGTGAAATTAATACATGGCTAATTAAAATTCCGCCTGTCCTACCAGCACACAGGGGCACGAAATACCCCCCACATTGTGCCGCTGGTAGGGACGACAGGGAATCTTGCATTCACTAGGCCTCGGTGAAACATCCCCCAACCCCCAAGAGCGTTGGTGCACCTGCATAAATTGCATTCCATGCACTTGAAGAGGTTGGTAGGCAAATGGAAGCTTGAAAGTTTCAATACCACAAGAAAGTTATTGTGGTAGGAACCCTGAAAAACTAAACATGTTAAGCACTGGCACAGTTCCTTTAGTCCATTCTCTCTTGGTAATGCCATGTTCAGGAAAGTAAGTAGTAATGCACAGTTCGTATTTCTGACTCACCTACTAGTGCAATCCGTTAGGGAGCCGGCACTGAAATTAAACCTTTAACTTTGCATAAACTCAATTGAACATATACAAATACAACACAACTATCTGCAAACACATTGGGTTAGTATACCTTTACTGATTGTCCCTGTAACGTATGGGGAGTTGCCCTTGTGTATTGCGCTGAGATCTACGCAGAAATGGGATTCCTGACAGTCTTCTACTTACTGGAGTCATCAGGGGAACGGTAGGCATACTTTCACTAGAAATCGGGCTTACTGGAATTTGTGCTGGTACATCATCCACTTGTTTAATAACCAACAAGGCCTCTTGCAGATTAAGGGCAAAATCTCTCACAGTGTCCTGCGGTTTTTGCTTACAGCTGAAAAACCGCATTTTTATCTCAGATGTGGTGCGGGTGTCAAAGGTGATCCTGAGTTTGGTAAAAATGTCCTTTACAGTCCTTTTATCACTCAATGGCCAGGATTTCACTTCCCTTTGTGCTGCACCACCAATTTGACTTATTAATATTGCAACCTTTTGCTCCTCTGCCATAGGGTATAGGTCAAACAGGTTACTCAGCTTTTCTTTAAAGTCTCTGAGGCTATGGGACTCGCCTGTATACTGGGGCAGCCAGGATGCACCCGGAATGTATGGCATGGTTAAGGGTAATATCATACCTCCCAACCGTCCCGATTTCCGCGGGACAGTCACGATTTGGGTGACATGTCCCGCGGTCCCGGTTGGAGGGAGGTATGTCCCGATTTCAACTCAGATCGGCGTCCAGAGGACGCCGATCTGAGTTGAACACATACGCGGCTGAAGCAAGGAGCTGACACAGATCAGCTCCTCGCTTCGCCGCTGCCCGCCTCTCTCCCTGACACATATGCGGCTGAAGCTGCTCGCGTGCTCGCTTCGCCGCTGCGTCTCTCTCTCGTTGACACATGCGGCTGAAGCGAGGAGCTGACCTGTGTCAGCTCCTCGCTTCGCTGCTGCCGCCGGCTCCTGGCTTGTAGACGCGATGTACAAGACAGGAGCCGGCGGCAGCGGCGAAGCGAGGAACTGACACAGGTCAGCTCGTCGCTTCAGCCGCATGTGTCAGCGAGAGAGAGACGCAGCGGCGAAGCGAGCAGCTTCAGCCGCAGGTGTCAGGGAGAGAGGCGGGCAGAGAGTGGCGAGGGAGCGGAGGAGAAGGTAAGTTTAATGTGGAGGTGGAAAGTGAATCTGGGGGCAGATGAAGGAGGGGACGGCATGACACAGGGGGCAGAGATGGAGAGGACAGCATGACACTGGGGGCAGAGATGGGGGGACATGAATCTGGGGGCAGAGATGGAGAGGACATGAATCTGGGGGCAGAGATGTGGAGACATGAATCTGGGGGAAGAGATGGGGGACATGAATCTGGGGGCAGAGATGGGGGACATGAATCTGGGGGCAGAGATGGGGGGACATGAATCTGGGGGCAGAGATGGGGGGACATGAATCTGGGGGCAGAGATGGGGGGACATGAATCTGGGGGCAGAGATGGGGGGACATGAATCTGGGGGCAGAGATGGAGGGGGGACATGAATCTGGGGGCAGAGATGGAGGGGACATGAAACTGGGGGCAGAGATGGAGAGGACATGAATCTGGGAGCAGAGATGGAAGGGGGACATGAAACTGGGGGGCAGATGAAGGGTGTATATGAAACTGGGGGAGAGATAGAGGGGGGACATATAATTTACGGGTGACTGTAGGAGGATTATACTGTGTGCAGGCACATGAAACATTAACGAGTGGGCGGAGTCAACACAAAAGTGGGCGGGGCTAAATTTGCCGCACATTTTGTCCCTCTTTCAGTTCTTCAAAAGTTGGGAGGTATGGGTAATATAGGTGCCATAGTTACTTGGTTGTGACCACGGTTAGAGTCTATGGGGGAATCAGAGGGGCCTGGGGATGAGGATCTACTTGCTTGATACATCACCCCCCTTGTTAACCCCAGCAAGGCCACACTCACCGGACTTGATACTGTGAAGCGTTGATCCAGAGGGATGGATGGATGGATCACTTATCACTGCAGAGGATGCTGGTCCGGCTGCTACAGAGACTTCTACAGTTGTCAGGGGTAGACTGCAATTGAGGATGATGCAATCTGTATCTTTCACTGCTCCTTGCACAGGCATGTCACATGTTCTGCACTTAGCATGGCTTGCAAGAAAAAGACACCAACCCTGCGGCTCAGTGTAACATGAATCATGCAACTGCTGCTGGTGGCTATTTTGGAAAGCAGGGAAAATTTTGAAAAATGCAACAGTCTTTTTGAACAAAAATAAAAGTTTTGCGCACTTTCGCTATCCTGTTCTTGACGCCAAAAAGGCGAGTCGCCCCGGCTCGGCCTATGTAGATTCACGGTGCGAGCAGGCCCGACACCGGGGGCGGCAGCGCCTTGAAAAAGGGGAGTTTTAAGCAAAAATGGATTAAAGAAAAATAAAGAAAAATAAAAGTTTGTCGTGACGCCAGTTGGGGTTTCGGCTTGAGGTGAAGTCGGGCACTGTAGATTGGGCCTCTGGGAATAGGTGGTGATGCAGTGCCAGATGTTATACCCTCCCCAACCAGAATCCCATTGACTTCAATGGCTGCCATCTTACGCGCACTACACATTGAAGTCAATGGGATTCTGCTTTACAGCGCTTACTCTGACACTCTGACTATGATGTTTACGTATCAGAATGAGCGGCGCGTTACTCTGTGGGAACGGAGCCTCAATCTGCAGCAGTTTACAATATAGTACAAGTGGATGTGAGGTTTTATAACCCATTCAGATGTACCATAAAAATGACACAGAAATATCACAGCATGTCGTGGATTTTCATATCTGCAGCATCTTCTCTCTACTGCAGAAATCCCAGGCATTTTGTTCTTATTGTGGATTCGCATTTGCTCTTGGAGGATGGTCAGAAACCGTTCTTTATTTGTGGCCAATTTGTGAGTGAGCCCATTATTCCCTTGGATGAGCCATGCAGGTCTCAGGACGCTTTATTGTTGGCACCCAATGACCCTGAAGCATGATGAGTTTGCAAGTTGTAAAAGCAGTGAGACAAAAAGTCTATAGATATTTATTATCAATGTAATCGTCCTGAGCCATTACATAAAATAAATATATGTTAGGTATGGTGAATGGAGTAAAATATCAAATGCAAAATCAGTATCGGAATCGGTGTTTTATATTCCACACATTAAAGAGAGTTACTACAAGTGAGTGAGTTAGTAATATGTGTCTTATCCTGCAATAAACAAGACCTTATACAGTAATGTGAATAGACAGATACAAAGGCCTTGGTGCTAAAACAGTGTTGGCATTGAAAGGGTTAAATCCTCAGGCTGCATCATATGTCACCATGGTAACCGCAGCCACAACCAATAGGATTGCAGGACAGGAATTAGAAAAATCAGTTATCTGCGGTCAGTTATTAGATGAGAGAAGACGTCCACGTGAGCGCTCTGCAGACGGGAGGACGCTGGTAAGTGAGCGGGATCTAATACTGAAGATCTTATGACATGACTGATCATTACACAGACTGTATTACAGGGAACACTAGGGGGCGACTGTGAGGAACTGACCAGTATTAGTCTCTCTTCACATCAGCTTCTCCCTGTTTATAGGAAACATTTACATGAATGTCTCCAGTCATTTCTAATAAGATTTCATGTGCAATGGGACACTTGTAGCTTCTCTCCCATCCCCCAGCTCCCTGTGGTAGGAAAGAGGCGACAGTATGGCCAGGACAAATGTATGAGCTCCAGTATAAGCTGGTGGGAGATCATCACATGACATCAGACGTATAACAATGTCATTACATAGGCTCCATACAGGACTCAGATTTATGGGGGAAAAACCCCGAAATATATCAATTCTGTCATATTATATATATCTCACTGCTGCATGACTTACCATGACGGACTTCACTGGACTAGAAGATCTTCTGGTTAATTGGTTAATTGTCTCCTAATAAATAAGAGCAATGTATATTGTTATTGTGCCAGTGACTTCTATTGTACAGACACTATTCTATTAGGTCCATATCACTGCTCCTACCTGGCCCCTCCATACACCTGGCCCTGATAGAAATGCTTATTATCCCCTATTATCTTACTGTATATATCTGTAATATGTGATACAGTGACAGACGGGGGTCCCCGGGCCCACCAGAGGACATTATAGTCAGTGCTGGCCCTCTATGGATACAGAACATATGGATGCCCACTATTACTTCTACCATTGATTGTAGTGGGCTGTCACTCGCTAGTTGTTAGTTTGGGTGCTCAGAAAAGGCATCTCACCGCCATAACCATGTACAAAAGGAATTGCTGGCACTCACAGGGAATCAGGAAGAATTATGTATTTATTTGCATCTAAAAGGGAGGGAGGAGAGAGATGTGAGGCCTGGAGGGAGAGAAGAGAGAGATGTGAGGCCTGGAGGGAGAGAGGAGAGAGATGTGAGGCCTGGGGGGGAGAGAGGAGAGAGATGTGAGGCCTGGAGGGGGAGAGGAGAGAGATGTGAGGCCTGGAGGGAGAGAGGAGAGAGATGTGAGGCCTGGAGAGAGAGAGGAGAGAGATGTGAGGCCTGGAGGGAGGGAGGAGAGAGATGTGAGGCCTGGAGGGAGGGAGGAGAGAGATGTGAGGCCTGGAGGAAGAGAGAAGAGAGATGTGAGGCCTGAAGGGAGAGAGGAGAGAGATGTGGGGCCTGGAGAGAAAGAGGAGAGAGATGTGAGGCCTGGAGGGAGAGAGGAGAGAGATGTGAGGCCTGGAGGGAAAGAGGAGAGAGATGTGAGGCCTGGAGGGAAAGAGGAGAGAGATGTGAGGCCTGGAGGGAGAGAGGAGAGAGATGTGAGGTCTGGAGGGAGAGAGGAGAGAGATGTGAGGCCTGGAGGGAGAGAGGAGAGAGATGTGAGGCCTGGAGGGAGGGAGGAGAGAGATGTGAGGCTTGGAGGGAGAGAGGAGAGAGATGTGAGGCCTGGAGGGAGAGAGATGTGAGGCCAGGAGGGAGAGAGGAGAGAGATGTGAGGCCTGGAGGGAGGGAGGAGAGAGATGTGAGGCTTGGAGGGAGAGAGGAGAGAGATGTGAGGCCTGGAGGGAGAGAGATGTGAGGCCAGGAGGGAGAGAGGAGAGAGATGTGAATCCAGGAAGGAGAGAGGAGAGAGATGTGAGGCCTGGAGGGAGAGAGGAGAGAGATGTGAGGCCTGGAAGGAGAGAGGAGGGAGATGTGAGGCCTGGAGGGAGAGAGGAGAGAGATGTGAGGCCAGGAGTGAGAGAGATGAGAGGCCTGGAGAGAGAGAGGAGAGAGATGTGAGGCCGAGAGAGGAGAGAGATGTGAGGCCGAGAGAGGAGAGAGATGTGAGGCCTGGAGAGGAGAGAGATGTGAGGCCTGAAAGGAGAGAGGGGAGAGAGATGTGAGGCCTGAAGGAGGGAGGAGAGACATGTGAGGCCAGGAGGGAGAGAAGAGAGAGATGTGAGGCCTGGAGGGAGAGAGGAGAGTGATGCAAAGCCTGGAGGGAGAGATGTGAGGCCTGGAGGGAGAGAGGAGAGATATGAGGCCTGGAGGGAGAGAGGAGAGAGGTGTGAGGCCTGGAGGGAGAGAGGAGAGAGATGTGAGGCCTGGAGGGAGAGAGGAGAGAGATGTGAGGCCTGGAGGGAGAGAGGAGAGAGATGTGAGGCCAGGAGGGAGAGAGGAGAGAGATGTGAGGCCTGGAGGGAGAGAGGAGAGAGATGTGAGGCCAGGAGGGAGAGAGGAGAGAGATGTGAGGCCTGGAGGGAGAGAGGAGAGAGATGTGAGGCCTGGAAGGAGAGAGATGTGAGGCCAGGAGGGAGAGAGGAGAGAGATGTGAGGCCTGGAGGGAGAGAGGAGAGAGATGTGAGGCCTGGAGGGAGAGAGGAGAGAGATGTGAGGCCTGGAGGGAGAGAGGAGAGAGATGTGAGGCCAGGAGGGAGAGAGGAGAGAGATGTGAGGCCTGGAGGGAGAGAGGAGAGAGATGTGAGGCCAGGAGGGAGAGAGGAGAGAGGTGAGGCCTGGAGGGAGAGAGGAGAGAGATGTGAGGCCTGGAGGGAGAGAGGAGAGAGATGTGAGGCCTGGAGGGAGAGAGGAGAGAGATGTGAGGCCAGGAGGGAGAGAGGAGAGAGATGTGAAGCCTGGAGGGAGAGAGGAGAGAGATGTGAGGCCAGGAGGGAGAGAGGAGAGAGATGTGAGGCCTGGAGGGAGAGAGGAGAGAGATGTGAGGCCTGGAAGGAGAGAGATGTGAGGCCAGGAGGGAGAGAGGAGAGAGATGTGAGGCCTGGAGGGAGAGAGGAGAGAGATGTGAGGCCTGGAGGGAGAGAGGAGAGAGATGTGAGGCCTGGAGGGAGAGAGGAGAGAGATGTGAGGCCAGGAGGGAGAGAGGAGAGAGATGTGAGGCCTGGAGGGAGAGAGGAGAGAGATGTGAGGCCTGGAGGGAGAGAGGAGAGAGATGTGAGGCCTGGAAGGAGAGAGATGTGAGGCCAGGAGGGAGAGAGGAGAGAGATGTGAGGCCTGGAGGGAGAGAGGAGAGAGATGTGAGGCCAGGAGGGAGAGAGGACAGGGATATGAGGCATGAAGAGAGAGACAAGAGAGATGTGAAGTCTGAAGAGAGAGAGGAGAGAGATGTGAGGCCTGGAGGGAGAGAGGAGAGAGATGTGAGACCTGAAGGGAGAGACGAGAGAGATTTGAGGCCTGAAGGCAGAGAGGAGAGAGATGTGAGGCATGGAGGGAGAAAGGAGAGAGATGTGAGGCCTGGAGGGAGAGAGGAGAGAGATGTGAGGCCTGGAGGGAGAGAGGAGAGAGATGTGAGGCCTGGAGGGAGAGAGGAGAGAGATGTGAGGCCTGGAGGGAGAGAGGAGAGAGATGTGAGGCCTGGAGGGAGAGAGGAGAGAGATGTGAGGCCTGGAGGGAGAGAGGAGAGAGATGTGAGGCCTGGAGGGAGAGAGGAGAGAGATATGAGGCCAGGAGAGAGAGAGATGTGAGGCCTGAAGGCAGAGAGGAGAAAGATGTGTGGCGTGGAGGGAGAGAGGAGAGAGATGTGAGGCCTAGAGGGAGAGAGGAGAGAGATATGACGCCTGGAGGGAGAGAGATGTGAGGCCTGGAGGCATAGAGGAGAAAGATGTGTGGCCTGGAGGGAGAGAGGAGAGAGATGTGAGGCCTGGAGGGAGAGAGGAGAGAAATGTGAGGTCTGGAGGGAGAGAGGAGAGAGATGTGAGGCCTGGAGTGAGAGAGGAGAGAAATGTGAGGTCTGGAGGGAGAGAGGAGAGAGATGTGAGGCCTGGAGTGAGAGAGATGTGAGGCCAGGAGGGAGAGAGGAGAGAAATGTGAGGCCTGGAGGGAGAGAGGAGAGAGATGTGAGGCCAGGAGAGAGAGAGGAGAGAGATGTGAAGCCTGGAGGGAGAGAGATGTGAGGCCTGGAGGGAGAGAGGAGAGAGATGTGAGGCCAGGAGAGAGAGAGGAGAGAAATGTGAGGCCTGGAGGGAGAGAGGAGAGAGATGTGAGGCCTGGAGTGAGAGAGATGTGAGGCCAGGAGGGAGAGAGGAGAGAGATGTGAGGCCTGGAGGGAGAGAGAGGTGAGGCCAGGAGGGAGAGAGATGTGAGGCCTGAAGGGAGGCAGGAGAGAGATGTGAGACCTGGAGGGAGACAGGAGAGAGATGTTGGGCCAGGAGGGAGAGAGGAGAGAGATGTGAGGCCTGGAGGGAGAGAGAGGTGAGGCCAAGAGGGAGAGAGATGTGAGGCCTGGAGGGAGAGAGGAGAGAGATATGACGCCTGGAGGGAGAGAGATGTGAGGCCTGGAGGCAGAGAGGAGAAAGATGTGTGGCCTGGAGGGAGAGAGGAGAGAGATGTGAGGCCAGGAGAGAGAGAGATATGAGGCCTGAAGGCAGAGAGGAGAAAGATGTGTGGCGTGGAGGGAGAGAGGAGAGAGATGTGAGGCCTGGAGGGAGAGAGGAGAGAGATATGACGCCTGGAGGGAGAGAGATGTGAGGCCTGGAGGCAGAGAGGAGAAAGATGTGTGGCCTGGAGGGAGAGAGGAGAGAGATGTGAGGCCTGGAGGGAGAGAGGAGAGAAATGTGAGGTCTGGAGGGAGAGAGGAGAGAGATGTGAGGCCTGGAGTGAGAGAGATGTGAGGCCAGGAGGGAGAGAGGAGAGAAATGTGAGGCCTGGAGGGAGAGAGGAGAGAGATGTGAGGCCAGGAGAGAGAGAGGAGAAAGATGTGAAGCCTGGAGGGAGAGAGATGTGAGGCCTGGAGGGAGAGAGGAGAGAGATGTGAGGCCAGGAGAGAGAGAGGAGAGAAATGTGAGGCCTGGAGGGAGAGAGGAGAGAGATGTGAGGCCTGGAGTGAGAGAGATGTGAGGCCAGGAGGGAGAGAGGAGAGAGATGTGAGGCCTGGAGGGAGAGAGAGGTGAGGCCAGGAGGGAGAGAGATGTGAGGCCTGAAGGGAGGCAGGAGAGAGATGTGAGACCTGGAGGGAGACAGGAGAGAGATGTTGGGCCAGGAGGGAGAGAGGAGAGAGATGTGAGGCCTGGAGGGAGAGAGATGTGAGGCCTGGAGGCAGAGAGGAGAAAGATGTGTGGCCTGGAGGGAGAGAGGAGAGAGATGTGAGGCCAGGAGAGAGAGAGATGTGAGGCCTGAAGGCAGAGAGGAGAAAGATGTGTGGCGTGGAGGGAGAGAGGAGAGAGATGTGAGGCCTGGAGGGAGAGAGGAGAGAGATATGACGCCTGGAGGGAGAGAGATGTGAGGCCTGGAGGCAGAGAGGAGAAAGATGTGTGGCCTGGAGGGAGAGAGGAGAGAGATGTGAGGCCTGGAGGGAGAGAGGAGAGAAATGTGAGGTCTGGAGGGAGAGAGGAAAGAGATGTGAGGCCTGGAGTGAGAGAGATGTGAGGCCAGGAGGGAGAGAGGAGAGAAATGTGAGGCCTGGAGGGAGAGAGGAGAGAGATGTGAGGCCAGGAGAGAGAGAGGAGAGAGATGTGAAGCCTGGAGGGAGAGAGGAGAGAGATGTGAGGCCAGGAGAGAGAGAGGAGAGAAATGTGAGGCCTGGAGGGAGAGAGGAGAGAGATGTGAGGCCTGGAGTGAGAGAGATGTGAGGCCAGGAGGGAGAGAGATGTGAGGCCTGGAGGGAGAGAGAGGTGAGGCCAGGAGGGAGAGAGATGTGAGGCCTGAAGGGAGGCAGGAGAGAGATGTGAGACCTGGAGGGAGACAGGAGAGAGATGTTGGGCCAGGAGGGAGAGAGGAGAGAGATGTGAGGCCTGGAGGGAGAGAGAGGTGAGGCCAAGAGGGAGAGAGATGTGAGGCCTGGAGGGAGAGAGGAGAGAGATGTGAGGCCAGGAGGGAGAGATGTGAGGCCTGGAGGGAGAGAGGAGAGGCATGTGAGACCTGGAGGGAGAGAGGAGAGAGATGTGAGGCCAGGAGGGAGAGAGGAGAGAGATATGAGGCCTGGAGGGAGAGAGGAGAGAGATGTGAGGCCTGGAGTGAGAGAGATGTGAGGCCAGGAGGGAGAGAGGATAGAGATGTGAGGCCTGGAGGGAGAGAGATGTGAGGCCTGAAGGGAGGCAGGAGAGAGATGTGAGACCGAGAGAGGAGAGAGATGTGAGGCCAGGAGGGAGAGAGGAGAGAGATGTGAGGCCTGGAGGGAGAGAGAGGTGAGGCCAGGAGGGAAAGAGATGTGAGGCCTGAAGGGAGGCAGGAGAGAGAAGTGAGGCCAGGAGGGAGAGATGTGAGGCCTGGAGGGAGAGAGGAGAGGCATGTGAGACCTGGAGGGAGAGAGGAGAGAGATGTGAGGCCAGGAGGGAGAAAGGAGAGAGATATGAGGCCTGGAGGGAGAGAGGAGAGAGATGTGAGGCCTGGAGTGAGAGAGATGTGAGGCCAGGAGGGAGAGAGGAGAGAGATGTGAGGCCTGGAGGGAGAGAGAGGTGAGGCCAGGAGGGAGAGAGGAGGGAGATGTGAGGCCTGAAGGGAGGCAGGAGAGAGATGTGAGGCCAGGAGGGAGAGATGTGAGGCCTGGAGGGAGAGAGGAGAGGGATGTGAGGCCTGGAGGGAGAGAGGAGAGGGATGTGAGGCCTGGAGGGAGAAAGGAGAGAGATGTGAGGCCTGGAGGGAGAGAGGAGAGAGATGTGAGGCCTGGAGGGAGAGAGGAGAGAGATGTGAGGCCAGGAGGGAGAGATGTGAGGCCTGAAGGGAGAGACGAGAGAGATTTGAGGCCTGAAGGCAGAGAGGAGAGAGATGTGAGGCATGGAGGGAGAAAGGAGAGAGATGTGAGGCCTGGAGGGAGAGAGGAGAGAGATGTGAGGCCTGGAGGGAGAGAGGAGAGAGATGTGAGGCCTGGAGGGAGAGAGGAGAGAGATGTGAGGCCTGGAGGGAGAGAGGAGAGAGATGTGAGGCCTGGAGGGAGAGAGGAGAGAGATGTGAGGCCTGGAGGGAGAGAGGAGAGAGATGTGAGGCCTGGAGGGAGAGAGGAGAGAGATGTGAGGCCTGGAGGGAGAGAGGAGAGAGATGTGACGCCTGGAGGGAAAGAGATGTGAGGCCTGGAGGCAGAGAGGAGAAAGATGTGTGGCCTGGAGGGAGAGAGGAGAGAGATGTGAGGCCAGGAGAGAGAGAGATGTGAGGCCTGAAGGCAGAGAGGAGAAAGATGTGTGGCGTGGAGGGAGAGAGGAGAGAGATGTGAGGCCTAGAGGGAGAGAGGAGAGAGATATGACGCCTGGAGGGAGAGAGATGTGAGGCCTGGAGGCATAGAGGAGAAAGATGTGTGGCCTGGAGGGAGAGAGGAGAGAGATGTGAGGCCTGGAGGGAGAGAGGAGAGAAATGTGAGGTCTGGAGGGAGAGAGGAGAGAGATGTGAGGCCTGGAGTGAGAGAGGAGAGAAATGTGAGGTCTGGAGGGAGAGAGGAGAGAGATGTGAGGCCTGGAGTGAGAGAGATGTGAGGCCAGGAGGGAGAGAGGAGAGAAATGTGAGGCCTGGAGGGAGAGAGGAGAGAGATGTGAGGCCAGGAGAGAGAGAGGAGAGAGATGTGAAGCCTGGAGGGAGAGAGATGTGAGGCCTGGAGGGAGAGAGGAGAGAGATGTGAGGCCAGGAGAGAGAGAGGAGAGAAATGTGAGGCCTGGAGGGAGAGAGAAGAGAGATGTGAGGCCTGGAGTGAGAGAGATGTGAGGCCAGGAGGGAGAGAGGAGAGAGATGTGAGGCCTGGAGGGAGAGAGAGGTGAGGCCAGGAGGGAGAGAGATGTGAGGCCTGAAGGGAGGCAGGAGAGAGATGTGAGACCTGGAGGGAGACAGGAGAGAGATGTTGGGCCAGGAGGGAGAGAGGAGAGAGATGTGAGGCCTGGAGGGAGAGAGAGGTGAGGCCAAGAGGGAGAGAGATGTGAGGCCTGGAGGGAGAGAGGAGAGAGATATGACGCCTGGAGGGAGAGAGATGTGAGGCCTGGAGGCAGAGAGGAGAAAGATGTGTGGCCTGGAGGGAGAGAGGAGAGAGATGTGAGGCCAGGAGAGAGAGAGATGTGAGGCCTGAAGGCAGAGAGGAGAAAGATGTGTGGCGTGGAGGGAGAGAGGAGAGAGAAGTGAGGCCTGGAGGGAGAGAGGAGAGAGATATGACGCCTGGAGGGAGAGAGATGTGAGGCCTGGAGGCAGAGAGGAGAAAGATGTGTGGCCTGGAGGGAGAGAGGAGAGAGATGTGAGGCCTGGAGGGAGAGAGGAGAGAAATGTGAGGTCTGGAGGGAGAGAGGAGAGAGATGTGAGGCCTGGAGTGAGAGAGATGTGAGGCCAGGAGGGAGAGAGGAGAGAAATGTGAGGCCAGGAGGGAGAGAGGAGAGAGATGTGAGGCCAGGAGAGAGAGAGGAGAGAGATGTGAAGCCTGGAGGGAGAGAGATGTGAGGCCTGGAGGGAGAGAAAAGAGAGATGTGAGGCCAGGAGAGAGAGAGGAGAGAAATGTGAGGCCTGGAGGGAGAGAGGAGAGAGATGTGAGGCCTGGAGTAAGAGAGATGTGAGGCCAGGAGGGAGAGAGGAGAGAGATGTGAGGCCTGGAGGGAGAGAGAGGTGAGGCCAGGAGGGAGAGAGATGTGAGGCCTGAAGGGAGGCAGGAGAGAGATGTGAGACCTGGAGGGAGACAGGAGAGAGATGTTGGGCCAGGAGGGAGAGAGGAGAGAGATGTGAGGCCTGGAGGGAGAGAGATGTGAGGCCTGGAGGCAGAGAGGAGAAAGATGTGTGGCCTGGAGGGAGAGAGGAGAGAGATGTGAGGCCAGGAGAGAGAGAGATGTGAGGCCTGAAGGCAGAGAGGAGAAAGATGTGTGGCGTGGAGGGAGAGAGGAGAGAGATGTGAGGCCTGGAGGGAGAGAGGAGAGAGATATGACGCCTGGAGGGAGAGAGATGTGAGGCCTGGAGGCAGAGAGGAGAAAGATGTGTGGCCTGGAGGGAGAGAGGAGAGAGATGTGAGGCCTGGAGGGAGAGAGGAGAGAAATGTGAGGTCTGGAGGGAGAGAGGAGAGAGATGTGAGGCCTGGAGTGAGAGAGATGTGAGGCCAGGAGGGAGAGAGGAGAGAAATGTGAGGCCTGGAGGGAGAGAGGAGAGAGATGTGAGGCCAGGAGAGAGAGAGGAGAGAGATGTGAAGCCTGGAGGGAGAGAGGAGAGAGATGTGAGGCCAGGAGAGAGAGAGGAGAGAAATGTGAGGCCTGGAGGGAGAGAGGAGAGAGATGTGAGGCCTGGAGTGAGAGAGATGTGAGGCCAGGAGGGAGAGAGATGTGAGGCCTGGAGGGAGAGAGAGGTGAGGCCAGGAGGGAGAGAGATGTGAGGCCTGAAGGGAGGCAGGAGAGAGATGTGAGACCTGGAGGGAGACAGGAGAGAGATGTTGGGCCAGGAGGGAGAGAGGAGAGAGATGTGAGGCCTGGAGGGAGAGAGAGGTGAGGCCAAGAGGGAGAGAGATGTGAGGCCTGGAGGGAGAGAGGAGAGAGATGTGAGGCCAGGAGGGAGAGATGTGAGGCCTGGAGGGAGAGATGTGAGGCCTGGAGGGAGAGAGGAGAGGCATGTGAGACCTGGAGGGAGAGAGGAGAGAGATGTGAGGCCAGGAGGGAGAGAGGAGAGAGATATGAGGCCTGGAGGGAGAGAGGAGAGAGATGTGAGGCCTGGAGTGAGAGAGATGTGAGGCCAGGAGGGAGAGAGGATAGAGATGTGAGGCCTGGAGGGAGAGAGATGTGAGGCCTGAAGGGAGGCAGGAGAGAGATGTGAGACCGAGAGAGGAGAGAGATGTGAGGCCAGGAGGGAGAGAGGAGAGAGATGTGAGGCCTGGAGGGAGAGAGAGGTGAGGCCAGGAGGGAAAGAGATGTGAGGCCTGAAGGGAGGCAGGAGAGAGAAGTGAGGCCAGGAGGGAGAGATGTGAGGCCTGGAGGGAGAGAGGAGAGGCATGTGAAACCTGGAGGGAGAGAGGAGAGAGATGTGAGGCCAGGAGGGAGAAAGGAGAGAGATATGAGGCCTGGAGGGAGAGAGGAGAGAGATGTGAGGCCTGGAGTGAGAGAGATGTGAGGCCAGGAGGGAGAGAGGAGAGAGATGTGAGGCCTGGAGGGAGAGAGAGGTGAGGCCAGGAGGGAGAGAGGAGGGAGATGTGAGGCCTGAAGGGAGGCAGGAGAGAGATGTGAGGCCAGGAGGGAGAGATGTGAGGCCTGGAGGGAGAGAGGAGAGGGATGTGAGGCCTGGAGGGAGAGAGGAGAGGGATGTGAGGCCTGGAGGGAGAGAGGAGAGAGATGTGAGGCCTGGAGGGAGAGAGGAGAGAGATGTGAGGCCTGAAGGAAAAGAGGAGAGGGATATGAGGCCTGAAGGGAGAGACAAGAGAGATGTGAGGCCTGAAGGGAGAGAGGAGAGAGATGTGAGGCCTGGAGGGAGAGAGGAGAGAGATGTGAGGCCAGGAGGGAAAGAGGAGAGGGATGTGAGGCCTGGAGGGAGAGAGGAGAGAGATGTGAGGCATAGAGGGAGAGAGGAGAGGGATATGAGGCCTGAAGGGAGAGACAAGAGAGATGTGAGGCCTGAAGGGAGACAGGAGAGAGATGTGAGGCCTGGAGAGAGAGGAGAGATTTGTGAGGCCTGGCGGAAGAGAGGAGAGAGATGTAAGGCCCGGAGGGAGAGAAGAGAGAGATGTGAGGCCTGAAGGGAGAGAGGAGAGAGATGTGAGGCCAGGAGGGAGAGAGGAGAGAGATGAGAGGCCTGAAGGGAGAGTGGAGAGGGATATGAGGCCTGGAGGGAGACAGGAGAGAGACGTGAGGCCAGGAGAGAAAGAGGAGAGAGACGTGAGGCCTGGAGGGAGAGAGGAGAGAGACGTGAGGCCTTGAGGGAGAGATGAGAGGGATGTGAGGCTTGGAGGGAGAGAGGAGAGAGATGTAAGGCCAGGAGGGAGAGAGGAGAGAGATGTGAGGCCTGGAGGGAGAGAGGAGAGAGATGTGAGGCCTGGAGGGAGAGAGGAGAGGGATTTGAGGCCTGAAGGGAGAGACGAGAGAGATTTGAGGCCTGAAGGGAGAGAGGAGAGAGATTTGAGGCCTGAAGGGAGAGAGGAGAGAGATGTGAGGCATCGAGGGTGAGAGGAGAGAGATGTGAGGCCTGGAGGGAGAGAGGAGAGAGATGTGAGGCCTGGAGGAAAAGAGGAGAGGGATATGAGGCCTGAAGGGAGAGAGGAGAGAGATTTGAGGCCTGGAGGGTATGAGGAGAGAGATGTAAGGCCTGGAGGGAGAGAGGAGAGAGATGGGAGGCCTGAAGGGAGAGAGGAGGGAGATGTGAGGCCAGGAGGGAGAGAGATGAGAGGCCTGAAGGGAGAGAGGAGAGAGGAGAGAGATTTGAGGCCTGGAGGGTGAGAGGAGAGAGATGTGAGGCCTGGAGGGAGAGAGGAGAAAGATGTGAGGCCTGGAGGAAAAGAAGAGAGGAATATGAGGCCTGAAGGGAGAGAGGAGAGAGATGTGAGGCCTGAAGGGAGAGAGGAGAGAGATGTGAGGCCAGGAGGGAAAGAGATGAGAGGCCAGGAGGGAAAGAGGAGAGGGATGTGAGGCCTGGAGGGAGAAAGGAGAGAGATGTGAGGCATAAAGGGAGAGAGGAGAGGGATATGAGGCCTGAAGGGAGAGACAAGAGAGATGTGAGGCCTGGAGGGAGACAGGAGAGAGATGTGAGGCTTGGAGGGAGAGAGGAGAGATTTGTGAGGCCTGGAGGAAGAGAGGAGAGAGATGTGAGGCCTGGAGGGAGAGAGGAGAGGGATTTGAGTCCTGAAGGGAGAGACAAGAAAGATGTGAGGCCTGGAATGAGAGAGGAGAGAGATGTGAGGCCAGGAGGGAGAGAAGAGAGGGATGTGAGGCCTGGAGGGAGAGAGGAGAGAGATGTGAGGCCTGGAGGGAGAGATGAGAGGGATGTGAGGCCTGGAGGGAGAGAGGAGAGAGATGTAAGGCCAGGAGGGAGAGAGGAGAGAGATGTGAGGCCTGAAGGGAGAGAGGAGAGAGATGTGAGGCCAGGAGGAAGAGAGGAGAGAGATGAGAGGCCTGAAGGGAGATAGGAGAGGGATATGAGGCCTGAAGGTAGAGAGGAGAGAGACGTGAGGCCAGGAGGGAAAGAGGAGAGAGACGTGAGGCCTGGAGGGAGAGAGGAGAGAGATGTAAGGCCAGGAGGGAGAGAGGAGAGAGATGTGAGGCCTGGAGGGAGAGAGGAGAGATATGTGAGGCCTGGAGGGAGAGAGGAGAGGGATTTGAGGCCAGAAGAGAGAGACGAGAGAGATTTGAGGCCTGAAGGGAGAGAGGAGAGAGATGTGAGGCCTGGAGGGTGAGAGGAGAGATGTGAGGCCTGGAGGGAGAGAGGAGAGAGATGTGAGGCCTGGAGGAAAAGAGGAGAGGGATATGAGGCCTGAAGGGAGAGAGGAGAGAGATGTGAGGCCTGGAGGGAGAGAGATGAGAGGCCTGAAGGGAGAGAGGAGAGAGATTTGAGGCCTGGAGGGTGAGAGGAGAGAGATGTAAGGCCTAGAGGTAGAGAGGAGAGAGATGTGAGGCCTGAAGGGAGAGAGGATAGAGATGTGAGGCCAGGAGGGAGAGAGATGAGAGGCCTGAAGGGAGAGAGGAGAGAGATTTGAGGCCTGGAGGGTGAGAGGAGAGAGATGTGAGGCCTGGAGGGAAAGAGGAGAGAGATGTGAGGCCTGGAAGAAAAGAGGAGAGGGATATGAGGCCTGAAGGGAGAGACAAGAGAGATGTGAGGCCTGAAGGGAGAGAGGAGAGAGATGTGAGGCCTGGAGGGAGAGAGGAGAGAGATGTGAGGCCTGGAGGAAGGGAGGAGAGAGATGTGAGGCCTGGAGGGAGAGAGGAGAGGGATTTGAGGCCTGAAGGGAGAGACAAGAAAGATGTGAGGCCTGGAGCGAGAGAGGAGAGAGATGTGAGGCCTGAGGGAGAAAGGAGAGAGAATTGAGGCCTGGAGGGAGAGAGGAGAGAGATGTGAGGCCAGGAGGGAGAGAGAAGAGAGATGAGAAGCCAGGAGGGAGAGAGGAGAGAGATGTGAGGCCTGGAGGGAGAGAGGAGAGAGATGTGAGGCCTGGAGGAAGAGAGGAGAGAGATGTGAGGCCTGGGGGAGAAAGGAGAGAGAAGTGAGGCCTGGAGGGAGAGAGGGAGAGATGTGAGGCCTGGAGGGAGAGATGAGAGGGATGTGAGGCCTGGAGGGAGAGATGAGAGGGATGTGAGGCCTGGAGGGAGAGATGAGAGGGATGTGAGGCCTGGAGGGAGAGAGGAGAGAGATGTAAGGCCAGGAGGGAGAGAGGAGAGAGATGTAAGGCCAGGAGGGAGAGAGGAGAGAGATGTGAGGCCAGGAGGGAGACAGATGAGAGGCCTGAAGGGAGAGAGGAGAGAGAGATGTGAGGCCTGGAGGGAGAGAGGAGAGAGATGTGAGGCCTGGAGGAAAAGAGGAGAGGGATATGAGGCCTGAAGGGAGAGAGGAGAGAGATGTGAGGCCTGAAGGGAGAGAGGAGAGAGACGTGAGGCCAGGAGGGAAAGAGGAGAGAGATGTGAGGCCTGTAAGGAGAGATGAGAGAGATGTGAGGCCTGGAGGGAGAGAGGAGAGGGATATGAGGCCTGAAGGGAAAGACATTAGAGATGTGAGGCCTGAACGGAGAGAGGAGAGAGATGTGAGGCCTGGAGGAAGAGAGCAGAGAGATGTGAGGCCTGGAGGGAGAGAGGAGAGGGATTTGAGGCCTGAAGGGAGAGACAAGAAAGATGTGAGGCCTGGAGCGAGAGAGGAGAGAGATGTGAGGCCTGGAGGGAGAGAGGAGAGAGATGTGAGGCCTGGAGGGAGAGATGAGAGCGATATGAGGCCTGAAGGGAGAGAGGAGAGAGATGTGAGGCCTGGAGGGAGAGGAGAGAGATGTGAGGGCTGAAGGGAGAGAGGAGAGAGATGTGAGGCCAGGAGGGAGAGAGATGACAGGCGAGGCCTGGAGGGAGAAAGGAGAGAGAAGTGAGGCCTGGAGGGAGATAGGAGAGAGATTTGAGGCCTGGAGGGAGAGAGCAGAGAGATGTGAGGCCTGGAGGGAGAGAGGAGAGGGATTTGAGGCCTGAAGGGAGAGACAAGAAAGATGTGAGGCCTGGAGCGAGAGAGGAGAGAGATGTGAGGCCTGGAGGGAGAGAGGAGAGAGATGTGAGGCCTGGAGGGAGAGATGAGAGGGATATGAGGCCTGAAGGGAGAGAGGAGAGAGATGTGAGGCCTGGAGGGAGAGGAGAGAGATGTGAGGCCTGGAGGGAGAGAGGAGAGAGATGTGAGGCCAGGAGGGAGAGAGATGAGAGGCGAGGCCTGGAGGTAGAAAGGAGAGAGAAGTGAGGCCTGGAGGGAGATAGGAGAGAGATTTGAGGCCTGGAGGGAGAGAGGAGAGAGATGTGAGGCCTGGAGGGAGAGAGGAGAGAGATGAGAGGCCAGGAGGGAGAGAGGAGAGAGATGTGAGGCCTGGAGGGAGAGAGGAGAGAGATGTGAGGCCAGGAGAGAGAAGAGAGGGATGTGAGGCCTTGAGGGAGAGAGGAGAGAGATGTGAGGCCTGGAGGGAGAGAAGAGAGAGATGTGAGGCCTGGAGGGAGAGACGAGAGGGATGTGCGGCCTGGAGGGAGAGACGAGAGAGATGTAAGGCCAGGAGGGAGAGAGGAGAGAGATGTGAGGCCTGGAGGGAGAGAGGAGAGAGATGTGAGGCCAGGAGGGAGAGAGATGTGAGTCCAGGAGGGATAGAGGAGAGAGATATGAGGCCTGGAGGGAGAGAGATGTGAGGCTTGGACGGATAGAAGAGGGAGGACAGAGGTGCAGAGAGGTGAGTGGTAAGAGAGGCAGAGGTAGGATGTGTGACGGGTAGAAGAGAGAAAGCTGGAGTGGTAGGATAGATAGGTAGGGAGTAAAAGAGAGATGAGAGGCGCAGAGATGGAGGGGTAGAGGAAAGAGGAAAGAAGCATAAATAGCAGAGAGACATAGACAAGAGGCATGAGGAGCCCAGAGACAGAGAGAGGCAAGAAGGGTTAGAAGTAGGAGGTGGTGAATAGAGAAGGGAGGCAGAAGGCAAAAGATTCAAAGAAGGAAAGTGGTGCAAATTGGTAGAGTAGAAAGGGGCGAAGTTCGGCAGGGTAGCTCAGAGAGGCACAAGACGAGGAATAGGTGGAGGAGGAGCAATTTAGTGAAAATAGAGGCGTGAGGTGAAGAGGGGTAGAGGAGGGAGGCTCGGGGGTGGAGAGGCATGAGGTGCGGAGACGTAGAGAAGAGAGGCGAGAGGCACAGAGGGGTAGAAGAGGTAGAGGTAGATAAGGGAGACCTACCTAATACTATAATACCTATAGGTATCTATGTAAACAGTCTATTTATAGATGCTTGTTCTAAATAAACAAATATATATATATATATATATATATATATATATATATATATATCTAGATAGATAGATAGATAGATAGATAGATAGATAGATAGAGTTGTAAATCCAATTAATGTAAGCTGTGTACTGCATTTACATATATCTGTAGTTACATACTTGTGACTTAGGCATTATATACTATATACTGTAAGTATAAGTTGTGTATTGTGTATATTTTAAACATATAGTTAATTATATAGAATACATATATCTGTAATCCATTATAGTACATTATTATCATTAGTATCCTATAGTAGATTACTAGGAGGAGAGTAGTGGTAGGGGGTTAGTGTAGGAGGAGAGAAGGGTTCAGCGGAGGAGGGAAGGCAAAGGAGAAGAAGGGAGGTAAACAGAGAGCTGAGGTAGTAGGATGTGTAATATATCCTCTATCCTATGGATAGAAGATAAATACTGTAGTATATCCCATTTAATATGATAATACTTATAGGAATCTATATAAACAATATAGGTAAAGGTGTGTGTGCTAATTATATATGACGTGTCTATATCTATTTTACTTATTTATATTTACAATTTGTGCAGATGTCTGTATTTTATATATGTGTTGTCCAGTGTGTGTGTGTGTGTGTGTGTGTGTGTATATATATAAATGTATATGTACACTTATTAGGCTGTATACATATACAGTTTGGGTACATTACATAAGTGGATACTACTTACTGACTATTACAAAGGTCGCACTACATGATGGGTGAATGAGCTCAGTACAGATTTTTTCACAATACCTTGTAGTGCTTTCTGTCATTTTGCCATTTGTCCATATACAGTATGTGTAAGGTGTGTATTGCATGTATATATTTCTCTGATTATATACTGTATATATACCTGTTTTAAGTAGTACCACTTATGTAATGTATCTCTATATACAGTAAGTGTAAGGTGTATATTTAAACAAATTGAATAGATAGACAGATGTTATATTACATTACTATTACTAGTATCCTATCATATATTACTATGTTTTAGCCATAGAGATGTTAGAGCAGAAATTCTGCATGACATGTTTGATCCCATCAACCACTTAGTGGCCTTATTACGATGGGTCCCTATACTAACACTTTACATGTAGGGCAGGAGATCACCTTCTTATAGACTCACTGTTACAGGGCAGTTTATAAAAACTTGATCTCTGGGGTGTATAGAGAGTGGGGGTCAGTATTTATTCTAGAGGTAAAGTCTTAGTGTAGGGACCCATCTGAATGAGGTCGCCGTGACGTGGCAGATGGGCTCGCACAATTTACTAAATTGTGCGCCAAGAACCTCACGTTTATAACTGTAGTCAGTGATACATGAAAGTGTAGTCTAAGAATTATATCATTACAAGCTCCGCACCAGAAGTATCAGCTCACTTGTCAGAAATGGGTCTAGTCTGTGTATATAGAACTGTGTCTAGTCTGTGTATATAGAACTGGATCTAGTCTGTGTATATAGAACTGGGTCTAGTCTGTGTATCTAGAACTGGGTCTAGTCTGTGTATCTAGAACTGGGTCAAGTCTGTGTATCTAGAACTATGTCTAGTCTGTGTATATAGAACTGGGTCTAGTCTGTGTATCTAGAACTGGGTCTAGTCTGTGTATCTAGAACTATGTCTAGTCTGTGTATATAGAACTGGGTCTAGTCTGTGTATCTAGAACTGGGTCTAGTCTGAGTATCTAGAACTGGGTCTAGTCTGTGTATCTAGAACTGGGTCTAGTCTGTGTATCTAGAACTGGGTCTAGTCTGTGTATCTAGAACTGGGTCTAGTCTGTGTATATAGAACTGGGTCTAGTCTGTGTATATAGAACTGGGTCTAGTCTGTGTATATAGAACTGGGTCTAGTCTGTGTATATAGAACTGGGTCTAGTCTGAACTTCTTCAACTAGGCTCACAACTAGCACCTATCAGATGATTTATGGTATTGGTCTTTTTGTTAAAGAAATAATGAAACAATGTATTTTGTCTTGTTGTCTTGTTCACCTTTGGTTGTATTACATCATTGTAACCAGATGTTTGTATATCATTTGCTTGTATATAATATGCTGTAGTGGTCACATCCAGTACATGCCTATGAGGAGGGCTGGCTCCAGATTTGTGTGGGCTTTTGGGCAACAGATCCTCAGTGGGCCGCTATTGGAACAACTCTTATGCACTGTAGCAAAAAGACAACCAAAATTGGGTGGTTTTTGCTTAGGCAGATGTACTGGAGTGGGCTGTAATATAGTCCATTCCATACAAGCGGATAGAACCTGTTCAGACATCAGAAAGTATTGTGGAATGCCTCTTTATTCGCTGCCACCGGCTCATAGTGGTGGAATATATACACACACACATTATATATATATATATATATATATATATATATATATATATATATATATATACTAGCTGGTACCTGCGACTTCGTCTGCGGTGATTGTAGAAGTGGGTATATACAGGCATGGGTAAGGTTTTCGTACTGTGTATAAGGTATGGGATATGAAATGAAACTTTGTATCTTGTTTTTGCTGTAATTCAGACAATACATGAGACTTTTGTGTTGAAGTTGATTTGTATTTGAGCTGCTATATATACGGTGTTGTGAGAAACGTGACATAGTGACTTTGGGACAGAAGTATTTGAAGTTAACCCTTTCCCGTCGATGGCATTTTTTGATTTTCGTTTTTGACTCCCCTCCCTCTAAACCCCAAAACTTTTTTATTTCTCCGCTCCCAGAGCCATATGAGGTCTTAATTTTTCCTGGGACAAATTTTTCTTCATGATGCCACCATTATTTATTCTATATAATGTACTGGGAAGCAGGGAAAAAATTCAGAATGGGGTGGATTTGAAGAAAAAATGCATTTCTGCGACTTTCTTACGGGCTTTGGTTTTACGGCGTTCACTGTGCAACCAAAATTACATGTCCCCTGTATTCTGTGTTTCCTTACGATTCTGGGGATACCAAATTTATATGGTTATATTTACATTTTGACCCCTTAAAAAAAATCCAAAACTGTGTTTAAAATTTTTTATTTTTAAAGTCGCCATATTCCGACAGCCGTAACTTTTTTATACGTGCGTGTACGGGGATGTATAGGGCGTCTTTTTTTGCGTGACTGGGTGTACTTTGTAGTTCTACCATTTTCGGGAAATGTTATTGCTTTGATCACTTTTTATTCAAATTTTTATCAGAATCAAAACAGTGAAAAAACAGCGGTTTGGCACTTTTGACCATTTTTCCCGCTACAGTGTTTACCGAACAGGAAAAATATTTGTATAGCTT
The DNA here is from genome assembly GCF_031893055.1 of Leptodactylus fuscus. Classification (NCBI taxonomy): domain Eukaryota; kingdom Metazoa; phylum Chordata; class Amphibia; order Anura; family Leptodactylidae; genus Leptodactylus; species Leptodactylus fuscus. The sequence continues at coordinate 187,500 of NW_027440181.1, read as the reverse complement.
TGTAGAGCGGGCGATTTCGGACGTGGGGATACCTAATATGTATGTGTTTCACAGTTTTTAAGTACTTTTATATGTGTTCTAGGGAAAAGGGGGTGATTTGAATTTTTAATCCTTTTTATTTTTTTTTTATATTTTTTTAACTTTTTTTTTTAAAAAAATTTTTTTTGCATTTATTAGACCGCCTAGGGGTATTGACATGGGTGGGGGGTGTCACGGATTGTCAGAGCGGTGGGGGTCGGCAAACATGGCTGCTCCGGAGTGTTAAAGAGAGCCTCCTGGAGTATCGGTAAGGTGAGGGGCAAAGTGGTAAAGTATATGTATATGTGATTGTGTGGGGTTAGGGGCGAGGCTGTAGAGGGCAATATGAATTTTGTGGCTTGCTATGGTCCAAAGAGTGTGAGATTGCAGAGATGGTGGTGTGAGTTTGGGTTTTGTGGGGGTCCTGGCACAAACGTATGTGCGCTATTGTGACGAAAAGTAGCCTATTGTTTAATCGGGTGTATTAACTATGTTTGTGGAAAATTTCAGCCGAATCGGTCGAGCGGTTTTTCCGTGATTGAGGAACAAACATCCGAACATGCAAACATCCAAACACACAAACCCACAAACATCCAAACTCACAAACTTTCATCTTTATAATATTAATAGGATTTATGCAAGGGCATAACTAGCAAAAACTGTGTCCCAGAGCAAACTTTGATCTTTCCTGTCCCCCACACGGTGTAAAACCCCATTTACACGCCTGTAAACTCAATATAACGTCCCATAGCAACCCCTCCACACAGTATAATATCTCAAAACACCCCTTCACATATCCTGAAGCCACACCCCTTCACATATCCTGAAGCCACACCCCTTCACATATCCTGAAGCCACACCCCTTCACATATCCTGAAGCCACACCCCCAAAACAACACCTGTACAAACCTGACCTGTATTTATGGATTGATACGGTGACATCCCTAACCCCAGTATGTAATAGTATGGTGGATAGTAATAACTAAATAGTTCTACCAAGTACAATGATGAGAAGGAATTAAAGACTGGACGCCATTTGATGGAAGTGTATATCATTACATGTGTTTGTGGACAAAAATATAATTTTAAAAAACACTATGGAGTTTTTGGCATCTTCAGTATGCATGTACATATACAGGTGAGATTGCTTTGGTTATAATCCAACTTATATGATCGCTGCGGACAGAAGTGAGAGGAGTTCAAGACCACACTCAGGGCCGGTGTCAGCGTACGGCGTAGTCGGGCAAGTGCCGGGGCCCACAGATCCTTTGGAGGATCCCCGGCACTTGCCCGCCCCAGGACTTGCCTGTCCCGATTTCAGCTCATTGGCGTCCGATGGATGGCGATGAGCTGAATACATAGGTGATTAAAGCAGGAGCTGTGACAGCTCAGCTCCTGTTTTAACGCTGCGGCGTGTGTAGGCGCGATGTGATGACGTCACATCGTGTCTACAACTATGTGAATAGCGTGAGAGCAGAGAGAGGAGCGGCGGGGGAGCGATGGAAGGTGAGTGTAAGTGTTTGTTTTTTGTGTTAAACATTAAGGTGGAACATAATGAAGGGGGCCCATGAAACTGGGGGGCAAATGAAGGGGAGGGGGGGAACGGCATGACACTGGGCAATGAAGGGGGGGAGGGGTGGCATGACATTGGGGCAGATGGGGGAGGGGGGAGAACGGCATGACACTGGGGCAGATGAAGGGGGGGTCGGCATGACACTGGGGCAGATGAGGGGGGGGAGAATGGCATGAAACTGGGGCAGATGAAGGGGGGATCGGCATGACACTTGGGCAGATGAGGGGGGGGGGGGAGAATGGCATGACCCTGGGGCAGATGAGGGGGGGGGGGAATGGCATGACCCTGGGGCAGATGAAGGGGGGAGGATGGCATGACACTGGGGCAGAGGAAGGGAGGGGAGAATGGCATGACACTGGGGCAGATGAGGGGGGTAGAACAGCATGACACTGGGGCAGATGAGGGGGGAGAACGGCATGACACTGGGGCAGATGAGGGGGGGAGAACGGCATGACACTGGGGCAGATGAAGGGGGGATGGCATGACACTGGGGCAGAGACGGGGACATGAAACTGTGGGCAGATGGAGGGGGAAAATGGCATGAAACTGGGGACAGAGATGGAGGGGGGACATGAAACTGGGGGCAGAGGAAGGGTGTATATGAAACTGGGGGAGAGATGGAGGGGGCATGTAATTTACGGGTGACTAGGAGGATTATACTGTGTGGGAGCACACGAAAAATGAATGAGAATGGGCGGAGTCAACATAAAAGAGGGCAGAGCTAAATTTGCTGTGGCGCGCCGCACATCTTATGCCTCTTTCTGCTCTTCAAAAGTTGGGAGGTATGGCGTTGGTGATGCCACACTCCTGCGTGACGTCACTCACTTCATCTGCGACGTGTAGTGTCCCGACTCCCCCGTCTCCTCCACAAGGGGGCCCACTGAGGCTCTGGGCCCATAAAAACCTGGCGCCGGCCCTGACCACATTGATGTATCTTCTAGTGAACAGTATTTCATAAATGCAATTAACAAAAAAAAAAAATTATCCAAAGACGTCTATGGCCTTTACAGGGTTTTTCCAGGTTGGAAGCCATATTTTATATATGACCTATTCTCAGACCCAGCAGCGATCAGTTGTTCCAGACAGTCTCCAAGTTGCAGGCACAGCTACTCCTCAGTATACAGTAGGTTCCAGCACCAACACCATTGAAAACAATGGGAGGAACAACCAGTGACAGAACTGGGGTTTGTGGCTCCTCTTCTCCCCAGTCCTTGGATCTCTCCAGACACTCTGTCCATATGCAATGAATTGGTAGTATACCATGGTAAAAAGAAGAAAACATGGATGAACATGAATTTTTAGTCGTGTCCTTTGTGGGTAGGTGAAGTATCCTGGTAAAGCAATTCAACAGTGAGAGGTGACAGTGCTCACTTAAGCCACAGGGGGTCCTACTCAAGAAAGATCCAAATAGAACGTACAACATCTTCAACTCTCAGAAAGAACGCTATGATGGGTTATACACCAAAGATATGCAAATAATAAGCATTATATGGACGGCCACAATGGCTTCCCAATACAGCAGGCGTGACTAGCGATTAGTCCAGTGATGTCATACAGTATATACAGAATAAAATAGATAAATGAGTAAATAAGTAAATATATTGCCACACAAACAATTCATCATAAAAGAGTTAGAGCGTTACAAAAAGCCTGAGAGAGCCCAATAAATCATTTCATAGTCCATTGCAAGATATACACCAAGACCAGATCAATAAGAAAATCAGTAATAATACATAAAGTCTGCTCAAAAGCGCAAAAATCATTGTCTAAGAGTTAAAGGGGCTCTATGATTGGGAAAAGTTATTCTTAGATAAGCACATCCTTGCATAGGCTTTAGAAAGGCTATTCCACACCTACCTTTAGTATGTAAATTGCCTCAGTAGATTTGGAATAAGTCCGTTTTTATTCATATGCTAATGAGCTTAGACCGTGCAGCGGAAGTGTCTGTGTGCACTGTCTGCTCTATGTGTATGTATAGCAGAGAAGACTCATCAGCACAGCAGCCTCTGCTATACATATATACATATAGAGCAGACAGTGCACACAGACACTTACGGTGCACGGTCTAATCTCATTAACATTTGACTTATTCAAAGTCTACTGAGGCAATTTACATACTAAAGGTATGTGTGAAATAGCCTATCCAAAAATGACTTTTCCCAAAGATAGAGCCCCTTTAAGTGGATTAAATTTAGACTGAGATACCAGTAAGTCTCCACTAGATGTCAGTATTGCTGCAAGTCCAAAGATAAGACTAGATCACTTTAATATCCTATTAATATTATAAATGTGAAAGTTTGTGTGTTTGGATGTTTGCATGTTCGGATGTTTGTTCCTCAATCACGGAAAAACCACTCCACCGATTAAACAATAGGCTACTTTTCGTCACAATAGCGCACATACGTTTGTGCCAGGACCCCCCCAAAACCCAAACTCACACCACTATCTCTGCAATCTCACACACTTTGGACCATAGCAAGCCACAAAATTCATATTGCCCTCTACAGCCTCGCCCCTAACCCCACACAATCTCATATACATATACTTTACCACTTTGCCCCTCACCTTACCGATACTCCAGGAGGCTCTCTTTAACGCTCTGGAGCAGCCATGTTTGCCGACCCCCACCACTCTGACAATCCGCGACACCGCCCACCCATGTCAATACCCCTAGGCGGTCTAATAAATGCAAAAAAAAAAGTTTAAAAAAAGTAAAAAAAATATAAAAAAAATAAATAAAAAGGATTAAAAATTCAAATCACCCCCCTTTCCCTAGAACACATATAAAAGTAGTTAAAAACTGTGAAACACATACATGTTAGGTATCCCCGCGTCCGAAATCGCCCGCTCTACAAAGCTATACAAATATTTTTCCTGTTTGGTAAACGCCGTAGCGGGAAAAAAGGTCAAAAGTGCCAAACCGCCATTTTTTCACAGTTTTGCTTCTGATAAAAATTTGAATAAAAAGTGATCAAAGTAATAACATTTCCCGAAAATGGTAGAACTACACAGTGCACCCGACCCCGCAAAAAAAGACGCCCTATACATCCCCGTACACGCACGTATAAAAAAGTTACGGCCGTCGGAATATGGCGACTTTTCAAAAAATAATTTTTTAACACAGTTTTGGATTTTTTTAAGGGGTCAAAATGTAAATAAAACTATATAAATTTATATATCCCCGGAATCATAACAAAACACAGAATACAGGGGACATGTCATTTTGGTTGCACAGTGAACGCCGTAAAACCAAAGCCCGTAAGAAAGTCGCAGAAATGCATTTCACGTGTCACGTGTTCTCTGAATTACAGCAAAAACAAGATACAAAGTTACATCTCATATCCCATCCCTTATACACAGTACGAAAACCTTACCCGCGCCTGTATATACCCACTTCTACAATCACCGCAGACGAAGTCGGGGGTACCAGCTAGTAAGAACATAAAAGAAAGAACAACTTTATGAAACAATAGCTCAGTAAAGTGGTGGTGACATTACGGCCGCCGTCCACTGTTTCCATCGTAAACCCTGGGGACACTGGACAGGGGACGGCTTGCCGGTGGTCAGCTTTATAACCCCTTCATTTGTACGTGCAGGACTTTCTGTCTGTGCAACAAAAAAAAAACCTTTCCAGGCGGAGAGGCCGCATATGGACACCAGTGGTCACCTATAAAAATCCATTCAAAACAGTGGGTTTTAAAGCTGACCCCCGGCAAGCCGTCCCCTGTCCAGTTTCCCCGGGGTTTACTATGGAAACCCTGGTGCAGACTGCGGCCGTAGTGTGAATCCAGCCTAAGATAATATATCTGCCCATGTTATGTAATGGTACATAGATGCCGATCTGTATTCTAAGTACTGCTTATACATCATCTTGTAAGCAGATCTGAGTGTACTTGTACTGATATTATATACTGATAATATCCTATGCATATATCTGGCTGTCCATAATAAGAAATGTCTAGAATCTGCATATACTTTATACTGAGTACCAGTGGCGTAACTACCGTGGTAGCAGCTGCCACAGGGCCCGGGCCATTAGGGGGCCCGGTGACAGCCGCTACCGCCGTGTTTTTTTTGTTGTTTTCTTTTAATAGGCCGTTTAATAGGCCGTTACGGGCCCTATTTACTTGCCGATCCTGGCTGGGCCGGGATCAGTAAGTGACACCGCGGGCCCTACAAATACTATCATTATACTCGGGGGTCTTTGCAGGCCTCCTTCCTAGTTGTCTGACGTCTCTGACGTCACATGAACACGGCCTGCTTCCCGGGTCATGTGACATCCGATGTCATAGAAGAAGGATGGCAGCGGAGAACACAGTGTAGGAGCCGGGAACAGGTAAGAAAACAGTGTTTTATTAATGTTTTTATTCCCCTGGGTCTCCGATTATTATAGTCTGGGATCTGAAAAGACACCAGAGTATAATAATTGTTTATGGGCATCCACAGTGGGGCATTATACTGTGTACTGGGGCCACTATGGGACATAATACTGTGTGCAGGGGCCACTAAGGGACATAATACTGTGTGCAGGGGCCACTAAGGGACATAATACTGTGTGCAGGGGCCACTAAGGGACATAATACTGTGTGCAGGGGCCACTAAGGGACATAATACTGCACCGGCCGCGGCGATCACAGGCATTTAACCACTTAGATGCTGTGGTTACTTTGCTCTACTAGGATTGGTAAAGGGGTGGCCAGTGGCTTGCTGAAGGCTCCCAGGCCTGCCAAATTTTTTAAAGGTAGTAGCAGTACCCGCGACTTCGTCCGCGGAACCCTGACCCCCTGCACGAGCCACCTGTAGCGCCGCACAGGCTTCTTCCTTTGCCTTGTGTCCACAGCGGCTCCCTTTTCCTCATCTCCCCCTGGCGCCCGCCAACCCCCTTTTTTCCTACCCACTCCCTCATGTGCTCGCTTCTTTCTCCTACCCCGTGTCCCCCCCCATGCCCCCTTCCCCATGTTACCTACCCCGTGTCCCTTTTTTCCCACCACCCCATGCCCCCTTCCCTGTCTTACCTACCCAGTGACCCCAACCCCCCCCAGACCCTGTGTCACCTTTCCCCCCACCAACCTGTGCCCACGGCCTCACCAAACCCTGGGCTCTGAGTGCAATAACTTGGCAGGGACCCCTGATCTCTGTAAGGTTGCCAAACCTTGCTATAGGGTGACGCATGATAATGGCATCAAATCTGAGTTTTGTTTTTCTTAAATCCAGATTTACATAATGAAACACAATGTTTAAAAAAAAATTATAATACAAAAATAAAGGAATCCGCCTCTGGTTTTAGCCCCACCCCCAGCGACACAACAATAGTGTTACCAAAGTAAAAAAGACTGTAACAGAGGGAGAAAATTACAGTATTTACTTTTTTTTTTGTTTAGGGTTCCGTCCTGCTGTTAAAAAAAAAAAAAACTTCCCTGCTTTTTAACATTTTCTCAGATATTAAAATAAAGAAAAAAAAACGGAAAATTAAAAACAAAAAAATAAAGGTCAATTTATCACTGAAAACGGATACCAAATTTATATAGTTTTTAATGTTTTAACCCCTCAAAGCAATTTTTCAAAAAAATAAAAAATTTCTTGGAGTCGTTGAGCGTTGTGTACACAGCAATTGTGGTGGCAGAGACGGAAAAATCAGTTCCTGCCTTCCCTATGGGATGTACTAACAGCCGACATCCCGATCCCAAGCTAACGTTGCAGGGACATTACATATACTCACATATACATATATACGTCCTTGTAGGGTTAGAGGAGCACTGTCCAGATGTATTTAGTCTATGGGCAATCTGGAACTGGTTAAAGGGATTCTACCACTAAAACACATTTTTTTCTAGTTACCACGTCGGAATAGCCTTTAAAAAGGCTATTCGTCTCTTACCTGTGGAAGTGCTCTCCGCCGCGCCATTCGTTCAAAATACCGGTTTGTACCGGTATGCTAATTAGTTCTCTCGCAGCGATGGGGGCGTCCCCATCGCAGGAGCAGCGATGGGGGCGTCCCCATTGCAGCTCGAAAACCGACTGCAGCGCCGCCTCTCTAGTCTTCGCTGTGGTCGGTTTTCGAGCTGCAATGGGGACGCCCCCATCGCTGCGAGAGAACTAATTAGCATACCGGTACAAACCGGTATTTTGAACGAACGGCGCGGCGGAGAGCACTTCCACAGGTAACAGACGAATAGCCTTTTTAAAGGCTATTCCGACGTGGTAACTAGAAAAAAATGTGTTTTAGTGGTAGAATCCCTTTAAGGACAATTAACCCCATAAACAGGGCGATGAATAATTGTTAGTTTGCGGGGGAGCCAACCACAAGGTTCTCCAGCATTCACAGGACACTCCAGTGACTTCTATGTGTCACCTCCGGCATCACTCACAGCTCCATAAGGGCTAGTTCACACGGGGGCAGGTGGGGCAGATTTTGGCACCGGGAGTGACTCGGGGAGCCGTATCACTCTTGGATCAAAACCTGCCTGCCACAACTGTCGCGGCTTCCCCCTCCGGAGTCGGCTCAAATGAATGGGCCGACACCGGAAGTTGCTGCCGCCTGAAGAAAGGGCAGCTCGCTTCTTTTTTCCGCTATCGGCAACATGTCTATAGCGGAAAAAGAACGCTAGTGATCTCCATAGACCACGGTTGTATGGAGGCGGATTTTGAGGCGAAATCCACTGTCAAAATCCGCCTCTTTGCCCCCGTGTGAACTAGCCCTAACAGTAAAGTAAATGGAGCACCGTTCACACAAGTGCACTACCTGGAGACTGTTGGAGGACTTTTACTCTCCCGTACTCCTTTTCGCTCTTGAACCCCTTCAGCCATTTAATGCTGCTAGGACGTTGCGATCTATCTTTCCAATGTTAGGCGGCTGCCTTTACTACAGCTGGTTCATTACCATCACTGTGTACACAGCTATGGCATCCGCCATGATGCAGCTCCCCTCTGACCCGGCGATCATGTGATCCAACAAGGCTTTGGGAACTACAGGAGCTGCTGGGTCCTAAAGGCCTTAGATCAGATTTTTATTGCATTTGTATAGTAAAAGTAAAATAAATTTTAAAAAATCCACTCATATCACATCACAGGTTCTCACCCCAAACACATTGTGTCAGCTACATAAAATAGATAGGAACGGAGAGGAAAAATTATTTTAATACTGAGGCCCTACATTGCAAAAAAGTCAATGCAAAAACTGCTGAGTATTACATTACCTGCACAGTGGAAGAGATTCTGGCGAATCCCATCTACACGTTGCCGAAAAATTTCTGCAGCGGACCTGCTGAGAGATCGAAAACACCCGCAGCGCGCCAATTATCACTAGGTAAACGCCGGCATAGAGGAAGAAAAACCCGCAATGCGTTTCCGCTGTGGTCTTTTCCGCAGCAGTTTTCTTGTCGCGGCTCGTTAAGTGGGGACTTCACGTAAAAATTTAACTAGCACTTTGTGCCATCAGGAAATAAAAAACCAAAGAAAAAAACATGAAAACACATACGCGCTTCACTCCTTTTTGTTTGCATTTTCCTGGATGTTAAAAATCCCAAAAAACATATCAATAAGGAACCGAAAGAAGAAAATTATTTAAATAAGCCCAAAAAAACACAAAAATGTGTCCAGGCCTGAAAAGGTTAAATGCATCCATAGTGACGGCCGTACAAGGGCCCCTGCCAGCCATCGGCCCCCGCTCCCATAGTGACGGCCGTACAAGGGCCCCCGCCAGCCATCGGCCCCCGCTCCCATAGTGACGGCCGTACAAGGGCCCCCGCCAGCCATCGGCCCCCGCTCCCATAGTGACGGCCGTACAAGGGCCCCTGCCAGCCATCGGCCCCCGCTCCCATAGTGACGGCCATACAAGGGCCCCGCCAGCCATCGGCCCCCGCTCCCATAGTGACGACCGTACAAGGGCCCCGCCAGCCATCGGCCCCCGCTCCCATAGTGACGGCCGTACAAGGGCCCCCGCCAGCCAACGGCCCCCACTTCCATAGTGACGGCCGTACAAGGGCCCCCGCCAGCCATCGGCCCCCGCTCCCATAGTGACGGCCGTACAAGGGCCCCCGCCAGCCATCGGCCCCCGCTCCCATAGTGACGGCCGTACAAGGGCCCCCGCCAGCCATCGGCCCCCGCTCCCATAGTGACGGCCGTACAAGGGCCCCCGCCAGCCATCGGCCCCCGCTCCCATAGTGACGGCCGTACAAGGGTCCCCGCCAGCCATCGGCCCCCGCTCCCATAGTGACGTCCATACAAGGGCCCCCGCCAGCCATCGGCCCCCGCTCCCATAGTGACGGCCGTACAAGGGCCCCGCCAGCCATCGGCCCCCGCTCCCATAGTGACGGCCGTACAAGGGCCCCCGCCAGCCATCAGCCCCCGCTCCCATAGTGACGGCCGTACAAGGGCCCCGCCAGCCATCGGCCCCCGCTCCCATAGTGACGGCCGTACAAGGGCCCCGCCAGCCATCGGCCCCCGCTCCCATAGTGACGGCCATACAAGGGTCCCCGACAGCCATCGGCCCCCGCTCCCATAGTGACGGCCGTACAAGGGCCCCGCCAGCCATCGGCCCCCGCTCCCATAGTGACGGCCATACAAGGGCCCCCGCCAGCCATCGGCCCCCGCTCCCATAGTGACGGCCATACAAGGGCCCCCGCCAGCCATCGGCCCCCGCTCCCATAGTGACGGCCGTACAAGGGCCCCCGCCAGCCATCGGCCCCCGCTCCCATAGTGACGGCCATACAAGGGCCCCCGCCAGCCATCGGCCCCCGCTCCCATAGTGACGACCGTACAAGGGCCCCCGCCAGCCATCGGCCCCCGCTCCCATAGTGACGGCCATACAAGGGCCCCCGCCAGCCATCGGCCCCCGCTCCCATAGTGACGGCCGTACAAGGGCCCCCGCCAGCCATCGGCCCCCGCTCCCATAGTGACGGCCATACATGGACCCCGCCAGCCATCGGCCCCCGCTCCCATAGTGACGGCCGTACAAGGGCCCCGCCAGCCATCGGCCCCTGCTCCCATAGTGACGTCCATACAAGGGCCCCCGCCAGCCATCGGCCCCCGCCCCCATAGTGACGGCCATACAAGGGCCCCCGCCAGCCATCGGCCCCCGCTCCCATAGTGACGGCCATACATGGACCCCGCCAGCCATCGGCCCCCGCTCCCATTCACTGTAAGGTAAAAAGCATGACAATAGTTTTTACTTTTGTATTGGAAGAAAAAGTCCTACAGGAAAGACAAAGTATCAAACACGAGGAAGGAAAGCGGCCATCTTGTGTCTTATACTGTTTATACATCAGCCCTTCTATGGCCACTCAAGTCTGTTGCTCTGATAGATAAGAGCAATGGACTGTAATAACAGCGGAGTGAAACATACCCAAGACAAAGGGTTAACTGAGGTAGAAATGATAAGGACTGGGTAAGGCAGGCTGGGAGTTGTAGTGCACTAAGGCCTAACCCCACCCCCCATGACATCAGTCCCTCCCCTCAGCTACTCCTATAGTACAGTCCCATGTGAATTACATCGCTGCAGCCCCTCCCACACCCGGCTCAGCCCCTCCCACACCCGGCTCAGCCCCTCCCACACCCCGCTCAGCCCCTCCCACACCCCGCTCAGTCCCTCCCACACCCCGCTCAGCCCCTCCCACACCCCACTCAGCCCCTCCCACACCCGGCTCAGCCCCTCCCACACCCCGCTCAGCCCCGCCTTCCTCCTCGCCGCGCTCGGCAGCTTCTGGAGACCCCGCCCTTTCCGGTGACGTCACTGCTCCCAGGACCCGCGCTTCACTTCCAGACACGACCACGCGGGGAGTCGCTTTGGCTGCTGTCGCAGTATCTGGTAGGTTCTGCTGTGTCTCGGAGTTTCAGCTGGAAATCACATTAACCCCTTAATTGTCCCCTATCCACCATCTTGTGGTTGCAGACAGGTGGCTTGTCCTATAGTATAAGCTACACGGTCAGAAGGGCTAATGCAGGTCCCGGGTCTGTCACTGACTGCAGCCAGAAGACACAGCAGCTTATACAAGGCAGGCTAGAGAATCAGTCACATTGCATCCCATAATGAGGAACAAATCTCATACAGCAATCTGAGCCCTCTGTATATCACATACAGCAATCTGTATATCACACTTTGGGAACCTTCACATGGAGTAAACGTCCGTGTATTTTTGCAAAATACACGTGTAAAAATAAGACTCCCATTGACTTCAATGATATTTTTTACTCTTGTAAAAATCCGCCTGTAAAATGTCATTGAAGTCAATGGGAGTCTTATTTTTACACCTGTATTTTGCAAAAATACAGGCGCGTTTACTCCGTGTGAAGGTCCCTTAGACAGATGGCTGGAATCCTTCTATGTGCTATACGGATGCCTGTATGTGATAGGGCTAGTTCACACGTGAGTATAAGGGGAGGTTTTTGACAGCGGATTTCGCGTCCAAAACCTCCCCTTATAATGGTGGTCTATGGAGACCGCCGGGCTTCTGTTCTCCGCTAGCGGCGAGCTGCTGCTAGCGGAGAAAAGAAAGGACATGTCCTTTCTTCAGGCGGAAGCCGCGCAGGCTCAGCCGCGCAGCTTCCGCCCCCGGCAGCTCCCTCCTATGTTGGCTCATTCATTTGAGCCGACAGCAGAGGGTTAAGCCGCGACAGCGATGGTCGCGGCGGGCGGGTTTTGACAAGAGAGAGACGCGGCTCGCCGCGTCTCTCTCTGTGTCAAAACCCGCGCGGGCAGTTCACGTGTGAACTAGCCCATACACAGATGGTTGTATGTGATATACAGAAGGCTCAGTTGGCGGTATAAGTGTGATATATGGATCACTGTATATGATATACAGGTGGCTGGAATACTCTCATATACAGTGGTTTGAGCCATCCATATATCACACCTGTACAGCGATCCGCATATCACACTTGTAGAATCATTACGCCACAGCCTGAAAAGGAGAATACAGCTACAAATAACGTTAGGTTTTATTTAATCCCAAACAATGGTAGAGAAGTGATGGAGAATTGGTGAGTGCCCCGAAATCTACTGCTGAGCCTACAAAATACCAATGAGGCCAATAAGTGACCTAAGGAAGCAGCCCGGAGATCTGCAGGAGCGGGCCACGCCGGAAGGTATAGAGGACAGGAAAGGGTGTTTCTTTAAAAAAAAAAATTCACGTCCCCGACCTAATTAAAAAATATTATTTTATCCTGGACAACCCCTTTAACCCTTTCCCAACATCCACTGTACTAGTAAAGTGGATGCTGAGTGTTTAAAAGGATTCTATCATTAGAAACCCTTTTTACAGTAAATATAAGTAGTATCCTTCTCTTACCTTTATTATTCTGGACCGCGCCGCCGTTCCTTAGAAACATCTTCTTTATGTAAATGAGTTTTCTCGCAGCACTGGGGGCGTTCCTCGGTGCTGTTTGAGCTCTGGGGAACGCCCCCAGAGCTGCTAGAAAACTCATTTACATAAAGAAGATAAGGCCAGAATAATAAAGGTAAGAGAAGAATAGCCTTTCTTAAAGGGGCTCTAGCATTAGATTTTAGGGTTTTTAGGCTATTAGGTGCTGCTAGTCGTTTTTAAAAAGAACCCCTCCCCCCCTGTTTTTGTTAATTACCATTGAAATGGATATGCAAATCACTCTCACTGTGCACGGTGGGCGTTCTGTGCACCCTTTTGCTTGCCCTGCAAAACTCCTCCTCCTCCTTCTTCTTCACCACCTCCAGTGTTGTCCTTTCCGGCGGTTTCTATTGAAATTTTGCCCATGTGCAGTAGCGCTCTGGAGAGAAATGGCGCTGGAGCGTGCTCAGTAGTGCTCTGGAGGGAGCGCTACAGCACACGCTCCAGCGCCAGTTCGCAATGTTCTCTTCAGAAAAATGGCGTTGGAGCATGTGCAGTAGCGCTCCGGAGTGAAAATTCAATAAAAGCCGCTGGAAGGGCAACGCTGGAGGCGGTGAATAAGAAGGAGGAGGAGGAGTTTTGCAACACAAGCAAGAGGGTGCACGGAACGCCCACTGTGCACGGAGGGACTGATTTGCATATCCATTTCAAAGCTAATTAACAAAAACAGGGTAGGGCTATTCAGGCATATCTTTATCTCCAAACCCTAAAATCTAATGATAGAGCCCCTTTAAAGAGGAACTTCCATCAGATCGGGCACATGCAGTTCTATATACTGCTGGAAAGCTGAGAGTGCGCTGAATTCAGTGTACTATCGGCTTTCCCGATCTGTGCCCGGTGTAAAGCGCTATCGGTCCCGTTACCGTAGCGCTTTTGTGTCAGAAGGGCGGTTCTGACAGTTAGCCAGGGACGCCCTTCTGCCCAGCGCCCTGTCACGCTGCACAGTGTGAGCAGGGAGGAACTCCCCCCCCCCCCCCCCCCCTCTGCTCACACAGCTCGTCCATAGACGAGTATTATCAGGGGCGGGAGGGGGGAGTTCCTCCCCGTTTACACTGTACAGCGCGATAGGCGCTGCTGGGCAGGAGGGCGTCCCTGGCTAAGTGTCAGAAAGGCCCTTCTGACACTAAAGCGCTACGGTACCGGGACCGATAGCGCTTTACAACGGGCACAGATCGGGAAAGCCGATAGTGCACTGAATTCAGCGCACTGTCAGCTTTCCAGCAGTATATAGAACTGCATGTGCCTGATCTGATGGAAGTTCCTCTTTAAGGCTATTCCTACTTATATTTACTGTAAAAAGGGTTTCTAATGATAGAATCCCTTTAAAGGTGGTGGACACTCAGGAGCGGGGCGACCGCCATAGCCCCCAGGCGTCTGCTGTTTTATACAGTAAACGCCCGGCGCTAATGCCCGCGATTGGTACCTGCTCTTATCACGGGCACTAACCCCTAGGTTCCTTGGTGATTTTACCAGGGATCGCCCTCACCCATTTCTATAGCAGCCAGAAGCCTTGTGAAGGCTCCCAGGCCTGTCTGCAATTATTTTCTATTAAGGGAGCGTTCACACTACCGTCAGTGTCCGACAGGTAGTGTCCGCTGCAAATGTCCGTTCAAAATCTCGCGCGGACATTAGGAGCGGACACTAGCTGTAGTGTGAACGCTCCCTAAGTTCAAATCACCCCCCTTTCCCTAGAACACATATAGTACTAAGAACTGTGTAACACATATTAGGTATCCCTGTGTCCGAAATCGCCCGCTCTACAAATCTATAAAATCATTTTTCCTGCACGGCAAACGCCATAGCGGGGAAAAAAAAAATCTAAAGTGCCAAACTGCCATTTTTTTTATGTTTTGTCTCTGATAAAAATTGGAATAAAAAAATGATCAAAGCAATACCAATACCCCAATATGGTATAACTAAAAAATTCCAGTGAATGGGTTTGAAAACTGACTGCCGGGTTTCCGTCTCCCTTCCAGTTTCTCGGGGCAGAAGATGGAAACCTGCAAAGCAGAGACCGGGTGTTGATGTGAACCCGCCCTAAGGGCCCCTTCACACGGAGTTTACGCTCCGTGTATTCTGTACATTTTACACATGTAAAAATACACGTGTAAAACGTAGTTAGCCATTGAGTTCACCCAACTTTCCAATGCTCCTGCAGCATTTCATATAACGCTGCAGGAGCATCGGAAAGTTGGGTGGATGCACAAAAAAGATAATGATAAAAACAGGAGAACAATTTAAAATTTGTGATTTTGTTAATTATAAGACTATGGGGAAATCTACGTGGCCACAAGAGACATTTCGCCGACGTATACGGGAACATATCTTGATATTACGCGTGAACGTGAGACCCCTATTACCAAACAGGACTGGATAGACAGATTTCAGGCAATTGAATGTACCACCCGAGGTGGTGATTGGGGTAACCTCATCCTAGGAAAGGGGACCCACTGGATTTTTCGGATGAGATTATTATCTTTCCATCTTCCTCTTGTGTCTTTCATCCATCCATACTGGATTCGCCCACCTATGGTTTCTCTATTAAAATGTGTTGGGTAATTTTTGATTTTGATAATATTTTAGCGACGATTCACCTATTTTAAAATGGAGATTGATTCATAGAAGGATTTAATGTTTATATCAGTAGTATCCAATATGATTAATACCCAGCTTTTCTAGGCTCCTGCAGGGTTATTGATTTATTTCTGGGCTGGATGGGATTATTGCTATGATTTTATCACTCTCCCGTGAACACCCAGCTTTCCTAGTCTTCTGGTTATCTATGATGGTTAGTATCCAGCTTTGTTAAGCTTCTGCAGGGTTATAAACAGAACCATTTATTTACATTTTTGGGCTTTATGTGATTATGATTACAACTTTGTTATCACTGGGTGTTGGTTTTTTCCTTTTTTTTTTTTTTTTTTTGCATCCACCCAGCTTTCCAATGTTCCTGCAGGGTTTATTTTCCTGTACCTGAACCTGTACTGCACATCTGAGACTACTTAGCTCTTCAGATGATGTGATGAATAGTGATCGTGGCATCTGGGGGATTTGGTGGCAAGAATGAAATTGTGGGGTCTAATGAGTTACAGCCGGAGAGCCTATGTGCGGTGTATTGCAATACAATGTATAACATCTCACTGGGGATCAGCACATCCCAGGTTCAAGTCCCCTTTTATCCTGGACAGCACCTTTAAGGGTGCATTCACACGGAGTAAACGCGACCGCAAACATGCACCGTCAAAAACGCTGCGCTTTGCGCGCCGCGTTTACTCTGTGTGAATGCACCCTAACACATTCACTGGGGGTATGAAAAACAGATTTTGCTGGAATAGTTTTTGAGTGCCATGTCTCATTTGTAGAGCCCCTAAAGTACCAATACAATAGGAACCCCTAAAGTGACCCCATTTTATAAACTACACCCCCTCTCAGAATTCATCAAGGGTATAGTGAGCATTTTGACCTCACAGACATTTCACAGATTTTATTAACATTGGGATGTAAAAACTAAAAAATGACTTTTCTTTCCCCCAATAAAGCGTTAATTTACCACCATATTTTTAATTCTTACAAGAGAAAAAAATCCCCCCACAGTTTGTTACACAGTTTCTCCTGAACACGGTACATGTTGGGGCTCAGAGTGGAAAGAGCGCTGTTTGGCTTTTGGAGGGCAGGTTTTGCTGGAATCGTTTTCAAGTGTCAAGTCTTATATGCCCTTAAAGTACCAATACAATGTAAATCTGCCAAAAGTAACCCATTTTAGAAACTACACGCTTTTTAGCTTTTGGAGTATAGATTTAGAGGGACTTTTTGCAGAGCCCTGGAGGTGTCAGTATACTGCAGTGCCACAAGAAGAGACCTCATTTTGTAGGGACAATTTTAGGGTCTCTGCAAATGTGACATGTCGCCAAAAACCAACAATTTAAATCTGCGCTCAAAAGTCACATAGCGCTCCTTCACATCTTCGCCCTGCTTTGTGCCCATACTGCAGTTTATGCCACCTGTATGACACTCGTGTACCCAGGATAGTGTACTTAATGTCATATGTGGTATAAACTGCTGTTTGGGCACAGCCGGACACAGAAGGGAAGGAGCGCTATTTTGGTTTTTGGAGCACAATTTGGTTGTCCCGGGCATAACAGTTTTTGGAGCGTTCGTCTCTTATACGAGCAAAGTATAACATATTACACACTGGTGTATCCCTTCACCATCTGCTGCACATTCATGTTTGGAAAATAAATTAATGCAAGACTTGGAGGTTAGGAATGCTCATTATACCCCTGGATAAATTCCTTCAGGGGTGTATTTTTCCATATGGGGTCACGTGTCAGGAGATTACACTTTACTGGCATCTCAGGAGCTCTGCAAAAGTGTCATGGCGTCCAAAAACTAAGCCGTCTGTTCTCCTTAAACTACATGAAGCTCCTTACCTTCTGTGCATGGCTGTGCTCAAACAGCAGTTTACTCCACATATAACATTAAGTACATTATTCTGGGTACACCAATACCATACATGTGCCCAAGCAGCAGTTTATACCACATATGACATCAAGTACATTATCCTGGGTATATCAGTGTCATACATTTGTGCCCAAACAGCAGTTTATACCCAGATATGGCATTAAGTTTGTTATCCTGGGTACACCAGTATCATACACGTGGGCATAAACTGCAGTTTTGGCACACAACAGGGCACAGATGTGAAGGACCCCTATGTGGCTTTTGGAGTGCAGATTAAAGAAGACATTTCACCACTTGGGACACATGCGGTTTTATATACCGAAGAAATCCAACAGTGCGCTGAATTCAATGTACTGTCGGCTTTCACGATCTGTGCCCCAGGTGAAGAGCTATTGGTGTCGGTACCGTAGCTCTTCAGCGTCCGAAGGACATTTCTGACCGTCAGGAACACCCCTCCTCACAGTAGTGTCTATGGCGCTGACTGTGAGCAGTGAGGAACGCCCCCCCCAGTACTCGTCTATGGATGACTGGGGCTGGAGCTCAGCCAATCAGGAAGCTTCAAAGCAGCAATAGAAACCCTGAAAGCAAAAGCCTTCTACGCCATCAGACGACAACTGTACCACCTCAAACCACCGGTGAGGGTCTGGCTGAAGATATTTGACGCAGTCATCGCTCCGATCCTTCTCTATGGCAG
The DNA here is from genome assembly GCF_031893055.1 of Leptodactylus fuscus. Taxonomy (NCBI): domain Eukaryota; kingdom Metazoa; phylum Chordata; class Amphibia; order Anura; family Leptodactylidae; genus Leptodactylus; species Leptodactylus fuscus. The sequence continues at coordinate 169,397 of NW_027440181.1, read as the reverse complement.
TGAGGTTTGGGGCCCAGGCACCTACCCAGACCAGCCAAAATGGGACTCTAGCCCAACAGAGACCTTCCACCTGGAGTTCTGCAAGTACCTGCTCCATGTCCATCGCAACACCCCCAACATGGCCTGCAGGGCAGAGCTAGGCAGACTCCCCCTATGGCTCACCATACAGAAGAGTGCGCTAGCTTTCCAGGCGCACATCCAGGGGAGCAATCCCAACTCCTACCACCACCAAGCATGGCTAAGCCACCTGAGCAAACCAGACACCCCCCAACCAAACAACAGCCAACCACCAAACCAAAAACACCAACATTATAACCAAGGCCGAAATAAAGGCGACCACGAGGCAAACAGAGAGCGGTACATTGAAGAACGGCGAAACGAAATAAATAACTCCAAGAAACTCACCATGTACCAATCCCTACAAAGGGACTACACCATGGCCACCTACCTGGAGAGAATACGCCACCCCAAACACAGACAGACCCTGAGCCGGTACAGACTGAGCGCACACAACCTAGAGATAGAGACGGGGCGACACAGGCAGACGTACAAGCCACGGGAGAACAGACTGTGCCAGCACTGTGACCAGGGGGCCCTAGAAGACGAGACCCACTTCCTGCTACACTGCACCAAATACTCAGCTGTGAGGGCCGTCTACTACCAAAGACTCTGCCCACATCCCAGACTTCATATCTGCAGACGAGAAGAGGAAACTCTACATCCTACTGGGAGAAGAAGAGGCCACTGTGGAGATCGCTGCCCAATAGGTGTTCAGCTGTCACCAAACAAGAGGAACATGAGACTCCACGGACTGTTATACCCCAAATCAACCACCCCATACCCACCACTCACAGCCCCGACCCCAACTCCCCCCCACTTTACTAGCTTTGGCAATGCCAAATATCTATTCGGACGTGCCAATAAAGCTTATTTGATTTGATTTGATTTGTACTATCAGGAGGGGAGCACTATCAGGAGGGGAGGGGAGTACTATCAGGAGGGGAGGGGAGTACTATCAGGAGGGGAGGGGGGTACTATCAGGAGGGGAGGGGGGTACTATCAGGAGGGGAGCACTATCAGGAGTGGAGGGGAGTACTATCAGGAGGGGAGGGGAGTACTATCAGGAGGGGAGCACTATCAGGAGGGGAGGGGAGTACTATCAGGAGTGGAGGGGAGTACTATCAGGAGTGGAGGGGAGTACTATCAGGAGGGGAGGGGGGTACTATCAGGAGGGGAGCACTATCAGGAGTGGAGGGGAGTACTATCAGGAGGGGAGGGGAGTACTATCAGGAGTGGAGCACTATCAGGAGGGGAGGGGAGTACTATCAGGAGGCTCGTCTCCTTGCCTCTCCCTATTCATCTATCTATCATGCTGCCAACCCATCAGTGTCCATAAACCCTCTGACCACTCACAAAACAATGCCTGTCTAATGGATACAGGGAAGAGGCTAGAAAGGTTAAAAATAAAAACCTGTGTTTGTCTACCTTACATTCTGCTGCTGCCGCCGCCTGACATCATTGCTATGAAGTAGGTTCTGGCTTGTCTTGTGATAAAAACCAGCCCCAACTCCTCCTGGCTGCTTTGGCAGTCAATAAAGTTTAGACAAATTCTGCTTTCATCAGTGATTACATCACACGCATGGTGGGTGTGACTAACAACTGAAGTTATTTGGCAGTCCGTAAAGATGTTTAAAATTGGCTCTGCCATTTTGGGGTGGATCAGCAACTCCCAGAACGAGATCCAGGGCTGGCGATCCATTGCCATGTCAGCCAGGAGTCTTTTGAAGGCTCCCAGGCTTGTCTGGCATGCACTTGTATTACAGGCTGCTTTACTTTTACAATGCTTTGCTGTGCATTGTATTAGTGATCAGACACCACTGGGATTCAAGACCCCTAGGGGGTCTAAAAAAAAAAAGTTAAAAAAAAAAAAAAATTCAAATCATCCTCCGTTTCCAAAGAACACATATAAAAGTAAAAAACTAAAGTGAAGCACATACACCTTAGGTATCCTTTGTCTGAAAACGTCCAGTCTATAAACAAAAATAATCGCTGTGCCTGGGAAAAAAAATCAGAAGAGTTGACCAAGTGTTTCCCAAATAACTCAGACTAGTGTAAGATTCATCCCTTACCCAGGAGCCCATGTTATAGACCTATCGTATTTCTCTCCTTTCAGTGCGGATTACAATGCCGGGGAATCCTGCAGAGAACTGTTCAGGATCAGACACGATCAGTGAGTATTCTGCTCCTCAGAGGCCAATCAAAAGGGATAGAGTGAGAGGAAGTTCGATCATGAGCATCGAAACGGGGGAGAGGACGGAGTATACAGACAGCAATACCCAGAACGAACCTATGAAAAGAAAGAAGAGTAAGTAGGACAACTCTAGAATGTTTCTTAAAGGGCACCAGAGTTTTTGTCAAAAGTTGAAATATGTGCAGAGTTCTCTGACTGTACAAGTCTTCATATATGGTGTCCGATCAGTGTTTCTGCTGCTAATAGCTCCATTATGGCTGTAGCACATTTTACTTTTCTATCTGAGACTGTGGGTGTAGTAAGGAGCAGTCTGATGGTTTCAGGAGCCCCAAACATGTATGTGTGACTGGAGATGGGCATGAAAGCGTGACCAGGAAAGTTAAGGAGCCATTAAAAGTTTTATAAAGTTTGTTGATTAAAGTTTAATCGTTAAATTGAAGGGGGTCACTGCTGGGGACAGCAAACTATATGGGGCCACTGGTGTAGATATTAAACTATATTGGGCCACTGGTGGGGTATTAAACTATATGGGGCTACTGGAAGGAAGTTTAATTTTTTCTTTTTGCGGCCCATTTGTCCCACGTGGCCATAATATAAGAGATCCAGAAACACTGAACTGCAAATACAGGACATTATGTAGCTAAAAAAGGGACTGAGCAGAGTCAGGAAAGCTGCTTAGTGTTTCATACCATGGCTGAATTTGATGTGGATTCCACCACAAAATCATCTCCAAATTATGCCTGAAAAATCAGCTTTCTTTTCCTTTTACTGGGAGGCAGACGCCATTTTTCTCCTCTGGTTAATTTTTTCAGCTAGTGGTAAAAATAAGCCTTAACGGGATTTTCCAGCCCAAAAAAAAATCTTTTTTTTTTGTTTTAAATAAAAAAGGTCTGTTAGTGCTATTAATGGGCTAATAAGTTCACCGAAATACCTTTAGCTTTGTTTTGAGTGATTTCTGGGTTTCTCTGGGAGCTCCTGGCACTCTGTGCATTTGTGTACCTGGTTCAGCTTCCTGCTGTCTTAGCTCCTGCAATGTATCAAGGTAGGCTGACTCACACTACCTCCCTCTCAATCCCACGCACCCCCTCCCCTTCCTGTCTCCCTAGCTTCTAACCCTTCCAAACTATCTCAGCCTACCCCTCCACCCCATCATACATACTTGCTTTCTTGTCCAGATTTCCATTTCTGCAGGTCGGCTCTTTTATGATTCTGCTGGCACGTGCGCAGGCTGGAGGTTGACTTCGATGGGTTCCGTTTAGTGCGCGTAACACATTGAAATCAATGGGATTCTGTTCTGCAGCTCTGACTCTGACACGAGTTTACGTGTCAGAATAAACGGCGCGTTACATCGTCTGAACGGACCCTCACACGTCTATTAAGGAGTTGTATCACAGTCCTTCCTCTATAGCAGATTAAAACATTTGCTCATCTCCTTTCCAGAACGCTCCAAGAAAAATAAAACAAAAATCAAGGAATCTCAGGAAGAGACTAAAGCCGTAACAACAGAAGTCATGTCCTCATCATGTCTTATTTACCAGGAACCTGCTAAAAAACTAACAAAATCTAATAAAAGTAAAGACTCCAAGAAACGCTATGGAAAAGATTTTACTGGTGACGCTTCACATCCCAAGCTTCCTGTGGTAGAAGGTAGTTCAAAGAAGAAGAAACTGCAAAAAGGTGACAAAAAACGACTTTTAGAAGATGGTTTAAAGAAGGATTCGTTAACTCCTGAGACTCAGAGCACAGCCAGAGAACAGCAGAAAGTTACACATCTTCAGAGACGGGATGAAGACAATAAGCAACATGAGGTCACTGAACTCTTCTCCCAAAGAAATGATCCAGATTCTCCTGAAACCACATGTCAAGTACATGAAAGTGTGGGCCAGTCACAAGAACCTGTCAAGAAGAAGAGAAAGCGAAAGACTAAACTTCACCAGGTGGCTGATAACATATCAGTTGGTGATGTCTTCTCCTCAGTTGGCCACCACAGGGGTGAACCCTCCTATAGTGCACTCGCTGCGTCAGAAGATCGTCAAAGGTGGAAGAAATCTAAGACAGTTTACATGGAACATCCTTTAGAAGACAGGTCTGTGGAGGAAAGGTCTTCTCACTTGTATGTTGAGCACCAGGAGTCAAACTTGGAAGACTGTGAAAATAAAAACAATTGGAAGCAAGGGCTCACTGAGGAAGTTGTCACCCAACAAAGGAATGAAGGAGATCTAGTGATCCGAGAGCAAGTGGACAAATCTGTAGACTCGGGTGAGGTATATGTGGCGAACGTAACAGCGGAAGAAAGGAAACACTCAGACAACGAGGACATGTCAGAAATCGTTCCAGGAAATGTGGAACTGGAAGACAGTAATGGTCCTACGGAAATATGGATTATGGTACCGATAATTATGGTGGAAATAGAGGAGGAGGAAGACACCGAACAAGCATCAATAAGTAGAAGGGACAGAGCCCAAACCTCTGCAGATGCTGACCAGAATCTGACCATACAAGGACAGTGCAAGGTGACTTCAAGCAAAAGTGACAATAGGTAAGTGACCTTAGAAGAGGCAACATATGTGTCTAACAATTGTGTCCTTGCTGTGATGGAAATCGTCTCTCCTTGTCCTTCTGGAGATCTGAAGCTTATACACAGTAGCCATTCTGGGGAAGTAGCGCTGCAGAGGAAACAGACAGAAGGACAGCCTGAACTGGTGGAGAAAGGAGATGGAAATAAAATCATTGCTACAGCCTATTTACTGTTAAACTCTTTACAGGCCACAAACTTCAAAGGAAAACTCCACTTCCTTGCGGGATAAAGACATAGCGCTGCTTGAAGAATGTGTTCCCCAAGTATTGTCTGTGCGCCCCTCACTATACCAATTTGTTACCGAGTGGATGGAGGACCTTCTGACTAAGCAGCGAGGTAGGTGACATTCATGATCTCTGTATATTTGCACACCCAGCTTAGAATCTCATACCTATTATACATGGTGGTGTTAGGACAGAACGAAGAAGAAAGTATGTGTGTGAATAGTAGCTGAGACTTAAAGGGGTTTTCTAGGTGTATCAATTGATAACAAATCCGTTATAAACTGAAAATGAGCAGGGGCTCAATACCTGGGACCCTTGTGGATCAGCGGTGCTCTGTGTGGTCTGCTTCATGTTACAGTCCATGTGATGTCATGTTCCTCATCACATGACCGATTCACTGCAGCTAATTCTTATATAAGTGAACTGGGCTAAGCTGCAATACCAAGCACAACCACTGTGTAGTGTATGGTGCTGTACTTTGTATACTGTGAATGCTGCAGTCTGTTCAAGCAGCTGAGGGGTGGGGGGCCTGGTTGTCAGACCCCGGCTCATCTTCAGTTGATGACTTAGGGATAGGTCATCAGTTGATAAGCCTAGAAACCTCATTATAAAGGGGAGTCCTGCTCCCTCTGCCCAGTGAAACAAGAAAAATTGGAAATAGGCACTCACCGTACAGAAAACGATACAAAAATGTTCTGGAATGGCCATCCCAGTCCCCAGACCTGAATATCATTGAACATCTGTGGGATGATTTGAAGCGGGCTGTCCATGCTCGGCGACCATGACACTTAACTGAACTTGAATTGTTTTGTAAAGAGGAACGGTCCAAAATCCCTTAATCCAGGATCCAGGAACTGATTAAAAGCTCCAGGAAGCGACTAGAGGCAAAAGGAGGATTTACTAAACATTAATGTCACTTTTCTGTTGGGGTGCCCATACTTTTGCATCGGTCAAATTTTGGTTTAATGCATATTGCACATTTTCTGTTAGTACAATAAACCTCATTCCAATCCTGAAATATTACTGTGTCCATCAGTTATTAGATATATCAAACTGAAATGGCTGCTGCAAACACCAAAATATTTAGAACTAAAAATGATTAAGATTAATAGAGGTGCCCAAACTTTTTCATAGGACTGTGTGTGTATGTATATACATACATACATACATATATATATATATATATATATATATATATATATATATATACATATATATATATATATATTTATATAATTTGTGTGTTTTCAGAGCTTGATTTCGGTGACTGGAGCGTAGAAGAAGTAAATTGCTTGATTGTAGCTGTGAGGGAATTTGTGCTGGACTCTCTTCGGAAGGAGAATAACGGGGAAGAACCGCTAACCGTACTCAAAGAAAGGTTGTACAAGGGCATACCATGGTTCGACATACAGGAAAAGATGGCAAAAAGAAACTGGATCCAATGTGGTAGAATATGGTGAATATACAAATTATTACATATTTCTAGTTTTATATCAGTCAGGCAGTCTAGTGCTACATTCAAATACAAGAGAGAAATGCTTTTCAGCTCACCGTATAGATCCAATAAAGTCCTTAATCCTGGGAGGCAAGGAAACTGTGTGGACTCATACCAGTCATAAATACATCTACTCCATAAAATCCAGCTCCAAACTAGGAAAGATCCGAAGTAATTCCAAGGTAGGTATAAAAAATAACTTTTATTGTTGTCCAAAGGATAAAAAAGTTACATCGTAACTGTAAAGGTTGGTTGTATCATGACTGAGCTACGCGTTTCGGGACTGGCGTGTCCCTTCCTCGTGGCATGAAAGCAAACTAACCATGAATGCTTTTAAAACACACCTAGACCTAAACCAACTCCACCCCTAAAATTTAACTCTAAACTGACCATCATTCAAAAATTACAAAACCATGTATTAAATGTCATCGTATACAGAGTATGTAAAAAAACACATTTATAATAATCTTAAAGAGGACCTTTCATCAGATCAGGCACATGCAGTTCTATATACTGCTGGAAAGCTGACAGTGTGCTGAATTCAGTGTACTATCGGCTTTCCCGATCTGTGCCCGGTGTAACGCGCTATCGGTCCCAGTACCGTAGCGCTTTAGTGTCAGAAGGGCGTTTCTGACAGTTAGCCAGGGACGCCCTTCTGCCCAGCAGCGCCTATCACGCTGTACTGTGGAGCGGGGAGGAACGCCCCCTCCCTCTGCTCACACAGCTCATCCATAGACGAGTATTATCAGGAGGGGAGGGGGGGAGTTCCTCCCCGCTCCACAGCACAGCGCAATAGGCGCTGCTGGGCAGAAGGGTGTCCCTGGCTGTCAGAAATGCCCTTCTGACACTAAAGCGCTACGGTACTGGGACCGATAGCGCTTTACACCGGGCACAGATCGGGAAAGCCGATAGTGCGCTGAATTTAGCGCACTGTCAGCTTTCCAGCAGTATATAGAACTGCATGTGCCTGATCTGATGGAAGTTCCTCTTTAAATGAACAACTTAATTAATAATCTCAAGGAAATAAATATATATATTACATTTCCATCAAACCGTGTAAAGTCACATCTGAATACAAACATAACGGCAGTTTTATATTCTATATATATGATATACAGTATATGATTATATTTGTTGTCCTTATGTATTTATTTTTTAATTGTTTATTTAAGGAATTTTTAACAATAAAAGGTAAAACAGGTTTGATAACCAGCATCATTAAAAAAGAAAAAAAAGAGAGAACAAACAAAAAAAGAACTAAGGGAACAGTGCAAATGCGGTAATGAAATCAACACAGGTCATGAAAACAAACAAAAACACATTACACAGTCAGAAATACAAGGGGGACACCAGTAGACAAAGACAGGACAAGACAGGAGACAGAGGGAGAACACCAGTAAGGAAAGACTGGGAGAGTTCAATAGACCATTGATTCAAATAGTCTGAGATGCCCAGAAAGCATTGCACAGATTCCAAATGGCGTGAGACCGCTCCTCCTCATTATTAAGGATTCCAGAGAGCGCGCATTCCTGACCCTGCAGTATAGTTCTTCTAGGGATGGGGGGCCGGTTGGCGCCAATGCTTGGCTATCAGACATCTAGCAGGCGTCAAAAGAGATAAGAAGAGACGAAGAGTGGGCTTGCGCAACTTGACAGGTGGGAGGTGCAGGAGAAATGTCCTAGGAGAAAGGGGAAAACGCACCCCCATCACCCGATCCAGGAGGTCCTGAACCTGGCACCAGAAGGGAACTAGGGACAGGACCAAAATAAATGGAAAATATGAGCGGGGCGAGCACTGCAGCGCCAGCAGCAATCGGGGATAGACCTATCAAAGGAATGGAGAAGAGCTGGCGTTTGGTTGTTGTCCGTATTTATTGTGTTAAAACTGCCATTATGTTCGTATTCAGATGTGACTTTACGGGTTTGATGGGAATTTTATATTTATTTCCTTGAGATTATTAATTAAGTTGGTCATTTAAGATTATTATAAATGTGTTTTTTTACATACTCTGTATACGATGACATTTAATACATGGTTTTGTATTTTTTGAGTGATGGTCAGTTTAGAGTTACTTTTTAGGGGTGGAGTTGGTTTAGGTCTAGGTGTGTTTTAAAAGCATTCATGGTTAGTTTGCTTTCATGCCATGAGGAAGGGACACGCCAGTCCCGAAACGCGTAGCTCAGTCATGATACAACCAATCTTTACAGTTACGATGTAACTTTTTTATCCTTTGGACAACAATAAAAGTTATTTTTTATACCTACCTTGGAATTTCTTCGGATCTTTCTTAGTTTGGAGCTGGATTTTATCGAGCAGGGCTACAGTCACTTCTTTTATTCTGAATGTTACACATTCATGCTATATAAGAAAAGGATGTTCTATTTTCTAATTTGCACAGTTTTAATATGTCCTTCATAACTATTACTAACCTCAGTACCCAAAAATCTAACTACTATAATATTGCTGCCTATGTACAAGAATATAACTACTATAATACTGCTCCTATGTACAAGAATATACCTACTATAATACTACCTCCAATGTACAAGAATTCAACTACTATAATACTGCTCCTATGTACAAGAATATAACTACTATGATACTGCTCCTATATTCAAGAATATAGCTACTATAATGCTACGTCCTATGTACAAGAATATAACTACTATAATACTGCTCCCTATGTACAAGAATTCAACTTCTATAATAATGCTCCTATGTACAAGAATATAACTACTATAATACTGCCCCGTATGTACAAGAATATAACTACTATAATACTGCTCGTATGTACAAGAATATAACTACTATAATACTGCTCCTATGTACAAGAATATAACTACTATAATACTGCTCCTATGTACAAGAATATAACTACTATAATACTGCTCCTATGTACAAGAATATAACTACTATAATACTGCTCCTATGTACAAGAATATAACTACTATAATACTACCTCCTATGTACAAGAATATAATTACTATAATACTGCCCCTATGTACAAGAATATAACTACTATAATACTACCTCCTATGTACAAGACTATAACTACTATAATACTGCTCCTATGTACAAGAATATAACTACTATAATACTACTCCTATGTACAAGAATATAACTACTATAATACTACTCCTATGTACAAGAATATAACTACTATAATACTACTCCTATGTACAAGAATACAACTACTATAATACTACTCCTATGTACAGGAATATATCTACTATAATACTACCTCCTATGTACAATAATATAACTACTATAAATACTACTCCTATGTACAAGAATATAACTACTGTAATACTGTTCCTATGTACAAGAATATAACTACTATAATACTGCCCCGTATGTACAAGAATATAACTACTATAATACTGTTCCTATGTACAAGAATATAACTACTGTAATACTACTCCTATGTACAAGAATATAACTACTATAATACTGTTCCTATGTACAAGAATATAAATACTATAATACTGCTCCTATGTACAAGAATATAACTACTATAATACTGCTCCTATGTACAAGAATATAACTACTATAATACTACTCCTATGTACAAGAATATAACTACTATAATACTACTCCTATGTACAAGAATATAACTACTATAATACTACTCCTATGTACAAGAATACAACTACTATAATACTACTCCTATGTACAGGAATATATCTACTATAATACTACCTCCTATGTACAATAATATAACTACTATAAATACTACTCCTATGTACAAGAATATAACTACTGTAATACTACTCCTAAGTACAAGAATATAACTACTATAATACTGCTCCTGTGCACATGAATATAACTATTATAATACTGCTCCCTAAATATGTCTATGTGATTGTCTGGTGGGGTTTCTTACCAATACTTGTTATTAGAGATGAGCGAATAGTATTCGGCGAACAGTTTTGAATACCTCCGCTCCCATAGGAATGCATGTAAGCGGCTGAACATCAAGGGGTTAAGCGCCGGCCACTAACACGCATTCCTATGGGAGCAAAGTATTCAAATCTACTGCTCAACACTACTTGTTATGGTTTCATAAATCTTATATTTGAAACTGTTGAAATCTCTCTTAGGTTTCGACTCATGTTGCTGCGGATGAACAATTTCATCCATCTTTTTAGAGGGACGCACAGAATTCAGTCCAGTATAAAAATAATCAGATGGTAAGTGATACGGCCGGACAAGGTTTGGTTTCCTTCATGTTTGGTGATGATTTACTTTTTATGTCTTAATAATCAATGTCGATTCACATCAAACATAAGGAGTCAATGCAGGATTTACATGTGTGTGGGATGTTATAGGAGAAAGGATGTCATAAGTAACGTATAGATAATGAAATACAACCAGTACTCTCTATGAATGTGATCACTGTGTATGCCTATTATACTGTTCCCATATATGCTATAGCAATATAACTACTGTGATATTGCTCCTATATACAAGAATATAACTACTATAATACTGCTCCTATGTACAAGAATATAACTACTATAATACTGCTCCTATGTACAAGAATATAACTACTATAATACTGCTCCTATGTACAAGAATATAACTACTATAATACTGCTCCTATGTACAAGAATATAACTACTATAATACTACCTCCTATGCACAAGAATATAATTACTATAATACTGCCCCTATGTACAAGAATATAACTACTATAATACTACCTCCTATGTACAAGACTATAACTACTATAATACTGCTCCTATGTACAAGAATATAACTACTATAATACTGCTCCTATGTACAAGAATATAACTACTATAATACTACCTCCTATGTACAAGACTATAACTACTATAATACTGCTCCTATGTACAAGAATATAACTACTATAATCCTGCTCCTATGTACAAGAATATAACTACTATAATACTACTCCTATGTACAAGAATATAACTACTATAATACTACAAGAATATAACTACTATAATACTACTCCTATGTACAAGAATATAACTACTATAATACTACCTCCTATGTTCAAGAATATAACTACTATAATACTGCGCAATGTACAATAATATAACTACTATAATACTGCCCCTATGTACAAGAATATAACTACTATAATACTACCTCCTATGTACAAGAATATAACTACTATAATACTGCTCCTATGTACAAGAATATAACTACTATAATCCTGCTCCTATGTACAAGAATATAACTACTATAATACTACTCCTATGTACAAGAATATAACTACTATAATACTACAAGAATATAACTACTATAATACTACTCCTATGTACAAGAATATAACTACTATAATACTACCTCCTATGTTCAAGAATATAACTACTATAATACTGCGCAATGTACAATAATATAACTACTATAATACTACTCCTATGTACAAGAATATAACTACTATAATACTACAAGAATATAACTACTATAATACTACTCCTATGTACAAGAATATAACTACTATAATACTACCTCCTATGTACAAGAATATAACTACTATAATACTACTCCTATGTACAATAATATAACTACTATAATACTGCTCCTATGTACAAGAATATAACTACTATAATACTGCTGCTATGTACAAGAATATAACTGCTATAATACTGCTCCTATGTACACGAATATAACTACTATAATACTACCTCCTATGTACAAGAATATAACTACTATAATACTACTCCTATGTACAAGAATATAACTACTATAATACTGCTCCTATGTACAAGAATATAACTACTATAATACTGCTCCAATGTACAAGAATATAACTACTATAATACTACCTCCTATGTACAATAATATAACTACTATAATCCTGCTCCTATGTACAAGAATATAACTACTATAATACTACTCCTATGTACAAGAATATAACTACTATAATACTACAAGAATATAACTACTATAATACTACTCCTATGTACAAGAATATAACTACTATAATACTACCTCCTATGTTCAAGAATATAACTACTATAATACTGCGCAATGTACAATAATATAACTACTATAATACTGCCCCTATGTACAAGAATATAACTACTATAATACTACCTCCTATGTACAAGAATATAACTACTATAATACTGCTCCTATGTACAATAATATAACTACTATAATACTACTCCTATGTACAATAATATAACTACTATAATACTACAAGAATATAACTACTATAATACTACTCCTATGTACAAGAATATAACTACTATAATACTACCTCCTATGTACAAGAATATAACTACTATAATACTACTCCTATGTACAATAATATAACTACTATAATACTGCTCCTATGTACAAGAATATAACTACTATAATACTGCTGCTATGTACAAGAATATAACTGCTATAATACTGCTCCTATGTACACGAATATAACTACTATAATACTACCTCCTATGTACAAGAATATAACTACTATAATACTACTCCTATGTACAAGAATATAACTACTATAATACTGCTCCTATGTACAAGAATATAACTACTATAATACTACTCCTATGTACAAGAATATAACTACTATAATACTACAAGAATATAACTACTATAATACTACTCCTATGTACAAGAATATAACTACTATAATACTACCTCCTATGTTCAAGAATATAACTACTATAATACTGCGCAATGTACAATAATATAACTACTATAATACTGCCCCTATGTACAAGAATATAACTACTATAATACTACCTCCTATGTACAAGAATATAACTACTATAATACTGCTCCTATGTACAATAATATAACTACTATAATACTACTCCTATGTACAAGAATATAACTACTATAATACTACAAGAATATAACTACTATAATACTACTCCTATGTACAAGAATATAACTACTATAATACTACTCCTATGTACAAGAATATAACTACTATAATACTACAAGAATATAACTACTATAATACTACCTCCTATGTACAAGAATATAACTACTATAATACTACCTCCTAGCTGTGAGGACGTGTTTTTGTAGCTCTCCTGAGGCTCCTGATGTCTGGAGATAGCCCAGGGCGGGGCCGCCCTGGGTGGGGAAGTTCCCCTGCCAAGGCCCAGGCTCCAAGGCCTTCTCTGGGAAGCAATTCCCAGACAACTAAAAAAATGGATGGAAATCCTAAAGTCCCCAGTAATGGGAATCGTGTCCAGTGTGTCAGCAGTCCTAGTGCAGCAAGCCAAGATGGGAAGAAAGTTGTAAAGGAAGAAGTAACGGAAGCAAGCAGTAGTACGGTGCAACAACCAAGCAAAATGGTTGAATGTAAGGAGCAAACTTTGCAGCCTGTGCAGACTCCATTGCAGGTTGCAGGTGTCCAGTCCACCCCACCCTCCTGCAGACAGAGGAGAACATCCCTGGAGAAGCAGACCATGCAGGAGAACATGCAGCAGTCTGTATTGGTACGGTCTGAGCGGACAAGATCTGGAAGCGGTAACTACAAAAATGTAGTGAAGGCAGTGGAGGAGATCAAAGGGAGACCAGCGGGGAAGCTTCAAGGTACCAGCAGTACAGTCACTGGAAATAAACTGGGACATAGTCCCCAGTCTGGACATTGTGGGCCCATGGCAGTGACAACAGCCGTAGCATGTCAGAAATCACAGGCTACACCAACCAGAAGCCATACTGGGGGTAACCAACCTGCAAAGCTTTCCAACAATGCACAGACTGTCACAGCTACTGAGCGAGCACCAGAACTGCGCCTGGCAGATGAGATACCAGCACTGGTCAAGCGACTGGAGACATTGAAGGCCAGTAAAATATATCTGCAGAGACAGATTGAATGTGCGTATAATCTAAAAAAGTCTGCATGCCCTGAGAAACTGGTGTTACTGGACAGGAAGCTGAGCGCACTGGCGAAAGAGCTCGCCGAGAACGTACGGGAGACCGAGACTGTACTGGAGCAAATGGGACCGGTGGGAGAATCATACAGAAACCAGCAGCGGTTCCAGGAATACCAGAAGTCACCATCACCTTGTGCTAAAGCTGGGTCTGAACCCTCTCAAGGTGGCAGCCAGCAGTCCCATGTAAAACCAGTTCTGCAGCCAGCAAGTTTCCCTTTTAAGGAAGGGAATTTGTACGGGAAAGCGACCAGTGTTCAGCAACAGCAAAAACCTGCAGCAGTTCTCAGCAAGGCACCACAAGTCCCAGCAACCAGCACTTTGCAACCAGGTCATGGACCCCTGCCTAATGGTAATGAAGTAGCAGCTGTGCAGACACCACAAGTCCCAGGAGACAAGTCATTGCAGCAGGACTATGGACTCTTACCTGAAGGTACTGGGGGAGTAACATATTTGGGGTTACAGGTTGTGGACTCTGTTGTGCAGGACTCTGCTGCCGCTGACTGTAGTGGTAATATGGACTCTGCTATGCAGGACTCTGCTGCCGCTGACTATAATACTAATATGGACTCTGCTGTGCAGGACTCTGCTGCCGCTGATTGTCTGACTAATGTGCCTGATATTATGGATATTCCTGTATGTGATAACGGCCCAGCAGGGGAAGGTGTTTCTGGGGGGGATCCTTCACGATCTATGGCGTCAGACCCCTCTGCAGTCCAGTCTCTGGAGTCTGGTGATATTGCAGACATAGAGGTTGATGGTGGGGCGGACACAGGACAGTCCAGTGTGCAGGACTTTCCCCCTCTGGATACTCGCACAGTAGCAGAACCACATGGTACAGGTGCTCAGCAGCCCACACAGCGCCCACAAACACGCCAAGATGGCGGATCCGGCCGTACCTCCTCAGGGAATGCCTGGAGCCGCGGTGCTCCATCTTTTGCATCAAACTCCAGTTATACAGGCCAGGCTTTCAGGAGGAGGAATGTAGTCAGGTTTAGGCACGGAGGTGCCAAGGAGGATCTGCCGGATAGGAGGTTTGTGGTCCGAGAGCTCCTATGTACCCAGATGGGCTTTGTGCCGACTGATATCCTGGCCGTCATAAACCTTCCTGACCGCCAGGGGTATGATGTTAGTTTTAAGCTGATGTCTGATCTGGACCGGTTCTGGGCCAATCTCACCAGGTTGAGAGATACGGAAGGTTGGGATAAGTTCAGTTTCATCCCCATCTCTAGGCCAGATACAGCCTCTGTCACAATTGTATTTTGGAATGAAGCCGTTCCCCCTCAGGACATAGTCATCTGGCTCAGGAGGCATTGTGACCTCATGTCCGATCTTAGTAAGAACAGGGATGAAGACGGGGTCTGGACCGGTGGGTGGCGGGTCCTGGTGAAGTTGCGTCAGCAGAACAACATAACCCAACATCTGCCCAATTCGTTCTTTATAGGCCGAGAAAAAGGGATCTGCTTCTATGCGGGTCAGCCTCGCCGGTGCTTCAAGTGTGGGAAGGCCGGCCATGTGGCCAGTGTATGCTCCATGGTAAAGTGTAGCCTATGTAATGAAATGGGCCACGTGAGTGCCACATGCCAAAGCATTAGGTGTAACCTGTGCGGTCGGATCGGTCACCCCCACAGAGATTGTCCTGATGCCTGGCATAACATCTGTAAGGATAGCCCTGATGAGGATTTGCTGGCAGCGGCTGATGACATACAGGAGGAGGAGGAGGCGCTATTGTCAGGGTCAGTAGTCACGGAGGCGGAGCCTCAACCACATACAGGTGATACCACCCAAGACCAGGCCGAGTCAGGTCCCATTGAGACGACCATGGAGGTTGTTGAGCAGGTTGTACAACCCTCAGTGGTCGTCTCTTCTCCTGCCCGATCATCCAACAATAATAAAAGGAGGAAGAAGGATAAAGCCAGCCGTAAGCCTGAGGGTGAGTGGACCACGGTAGAAAAGCCCACAAAGATGAGAGTAAGTAGTGCAGGCGAGGTCACTGCAACGGGGAATAGATTTAGTGTCCTATCAGAGTCAGACGGAGAAGCAGAACTAGACAGAGAACTCTCACGAATGATGGCGGAGTATGAGGATGAACCAGAGGGCGATCCTCCCAATAAGAGGAGACCCCACCAAGATGAGGGGCAGTCCGAATCAGACATGGAAACAGCTGGTCACCAGGACACCTCTGACTCTGATCTATGACAATGGGGCCCATCTCTCTGTTTCTCATATTCCTAGTTGTTCTGATGGCAGGTTTCTATCTTAAAGTTATCTCTAGTAATGTGAATAGCATCCGAGCAAGGAGGACAAGACACGCAGTGTATGAACATCTGAGATATCTTGATGCCGATGTCTATTTCTTACAAGAAACCCGTTTAAATACTTTAGGACTAATACGAGAAGCAGAGAGAGAATGGAAATCTGGCCCGTCCTTCTGGTCTCTGGCTGTGGAACCTTATGCCGGGGTTTCTATACTGTTTAACACCCCTGATGTCACCATACACAGATTCACTGAGGTTCTGATGGGGAGGTGCCTGGTTTTAGAAGTTACCATCCGAGGCAGAAGGCTCCGACTCATTAATATCTATGGTCCACCGCAGTCGGTGATGGAAAGGGCACGTCTGTTTGATGAAGTCAAGCAGTACTTGTTTACATCTGTTCCGGTAGTCATGGCAGGGGACTTCAATGCCACCATGTCATCCAGTGACAGACCTACTGGTCGGCCTCTCACCAGGGACTGCAAGGTCTTAAGCAGAATTATTTCACAGGCTGGTCTGTCTGATGTGTTTACTGAGGGTGGTAGGAAACCAAAATTCACTTACTCCTGCGCTGGTAGATGCAGTCGGATAGACTTAGCTCTGGTCAGTCCCGCTGAGCATGTTAGTGAGAAAAGTGAAAAGACAGTCCCTTATTCTGACCATCTGGCTTTGTATTTTTGCTTGGGCTCCACAAAACGCCCTGATATTGGGAGAGGCCTATGGAAGCTCAATTCCAGCCTCTTGGACGATGACTGTGTCCGGAGTTGTGTCCACTCTCTATTTCAGAACCAGCTTGAGAGAGTGGTGTTTTATGACAACATGGCAGACTGGTGGGAGGATGTCAAGGAGGAGATCAGATCCCTCTTAAGGAGACTGTCAGTTAAGAAGGGGAAGAGTAAGTATAGCCAGTATCTCAGGCTGCGGAAAGAATTAGAGTCACTCTATTCGGCGGGCGGGGATAACCAACAGAAGATTGACCGGCTGAAATCTGAGATCAGTCAGTATCAGTACCGCAGGTATACATCCCTGGTTCTTGAACGGGATTATGGGTCCTTAGGGGCTCCGGATCCTTTTGAGAATTGCAGGGAGCGGGTGGCAAATAAATCGGTCACAGGTCTCACTGACTCCCAGGGTGTGTTACAGGAGTCTCGGGAGGGTATCCTGGGGGTGGTGAGAACTTACTATGCTGACTTGTTTCAGAAGAAGGTTTTGGATAGAGAGAAGGTGGCTCAATTCTTGGAGGCAACTCCAGGTCCTGATACTAATGATTTGGACTTTTCTCCTTTGACAGCAGAGTTAACAGTGGAGGAGGTGAAAGAGGCCATAGATAAGTTACATCTGAAGAAGGCACCAGGTCCAGATGGGATTACAGCTGAGTTCTATAAGAAATTCCGAGACCTCTTGGCACCAATTCTCGTGGATGTATACAAAACTAGTCTAGAAAACCACCTGATGCCTCCATCCATGAGAGTGTCCTCCCTGATCCTGCTGTCTAAAGGTAAAGAGCCTAGTGACATCAAGAACTGGAGGCCGATTGCCCTCTTGAATGTCGATAGGAAGATTCTTGCAAAAATTCTGTTCTCTAGATTAGTTTGTTTGTCCCCGGCACTGTTGGCAGGCTCACAGTTTGGCACAGTTAAAGGGCGGAACATCTCTGGAGCAGTTATCTCGATAAGGGAGATGTTTGAGAGATGTAAAGCTCTGAGGTGTGGGAGATATGTTGTGAGTCTGGACCAGGCTAAGGCCTTTGACAGAGTAGACCATGAGTATCTATGGGCGACTTTGACAAAGTACGGTATTCCGGGACAATTTGTGGATTGGCTGAGAACTTTGTACCGCGAGGCGGAGAGCTTTCCTCTGATTAATGGTTGGCAGGGTGATGCTTTCAGGGTTGAGGCAGGGGTGAGACAAGGTTGCCCACTGAGTCCATTACTGTATGTGTTTGCCATAGACCCGTTTCTTAGGTCACTGCAGGAGTGTGATTTTCAGGGGGCGCCGGTCCCCCACTGCTTGCCCCTGAGAGTTGTTGCCTACGCGGATGATGTGACTGTGGTGATATCTGAGCCTCGTGAGGTGGAGATGTTGTCTGCAGCCATCAGAAGTTACTCAGAGGCCTCCGGGTCTCTTGTCAACCTTGAGAAGAGTCAAGCTCTCTGGACGGGTCATACTGGTCCTACATTTGATCTGCCGCAGTTTGCCCAGGCCTCCTCCTATATTAAGATCCTTGGGGTGAAATTCGGGAGGGATGATAATTGCAGACTAAATTGGGAAGAAAAGTTGGAATCCGGAAATGCAAAGGTTCAGCGATGGAAGAACTGGAGGCTGACCTATAGAGAAAGGGTTAAAATGTTGAAGACTTACCTGGTCCCTGTCTTCTTGTACGTCTCTGTTGTCTTTCCTTTGCCAGAATCTTTCTCCGCTAGGCTCTTTAGCCTGTTCTTCCAACTTTTGTGGGGGAACAGGTTGAACCCAGTAAAAAGAGGGATAACCTACCTACAGAGGAGAGAGGGTGGGCTGGATATGTTAAATCCAAGGGTGTTTTTTGACTCCATGTTTCTAAAAGTAAATTTTGGTTGCCTGGACTCAGATAACAGCTCCCTGTGGGTAAATAGTATCAGGGACTGGATATTGCCTTTTGCAGAATCCTGGGTGCGAGGCGGCAGCCTTAAGAGGGGTCGATCGACTCATGACTACCTCCCCCAGTATCTGGACTATGGCATAAGGTGCCTAAAAAAATGGGGTATTGAAAAGACCTATCTGGTGAGTAAGACCAGGAGAGATCTATACACCAGGGTATGTAAGACCTTCTATTGTCTCCAGCCGGCTTTGAGGGACTGTACATCTATAACCCTGCAGGATAGTCTGAGGCTCCTCACTGGTCTGAGGCTCCCTGCAAAGTTCTTTGACATTGCCTGGCTATCTCTGCATGGGAAACTTTTTGTAAGAGGCAACTTAAAGCATCTCAGTGTGACAGATCGGGCATGTCCATTAGGTTGTCAGCAGGAGGAGACCATGGCACATTTTATATCAGAGTGCGGGGGAGGGCGAAAGATCTGGCAGGAAATATCCCGGAGGCTGAAAATTCCCCGATTACAATCACTCAAATACCCCGAAATCATATATGGCATCCCAACTAATATAGGTGACATTAACCGGGAGACCCTGTATATTATTATTACTGTCATCAAATATTATCACTGGCATACGAGGACCCAGGTGTCCCTACACAGAGAGCCCTTCCGTCATATGACCGCTGTCACATATATCATGTCTGAACTGAGGTGGATAAAGTCTCTGGAGGTCAGAAAAAAGTCTGATAATGTAAAATTGTGGAGAAATGTATATATCGATTGCTGAATATTCTGATAACACTGCAAATAAGTCTGTTCATTTATTTATGGATTTATTTATTTTTTCCCCCTCTTTATCCTGCCAGCAATGGACTCTTAAGTTAAAGTGATTCTCATTTTTGTTATCTGACAGACATGTCTGATTTATGTTATATTATTATTATTATTATTAATTAGTTATTAATTCTGCTGGAATGTAATGTATTTTTGTTTTGTTTTTACTAATAAAAATTACCTCCTATGTACAAGAATATAACTACTATAATACTTCTATGTACAAGAATATAACTACTATAATACTACTCCTATGTACCCAGAATATAACTACTATAATACTGCTCCTATGTACAAGAATATAACTACTATAATACTGCTCCTATGTACAAGAATATAACTACTATAATACTGCTCCAATGTACAAGAATATAACTACTATAATACTACCTCCTATGTACAAGAATATAACTACTATAATACTTCTATGTACAAGAATATAACTACTATAATACTACTCCTATGTACCCAGAATATAACTACTATAATACTGCTCCTATGTACAAGAATATAACTACTATAATACTGCTCCTATGTACAAGAATATAACTACTATAATACTGCTCCTATGTACAAGAATATAACTACTATAATACTGCTCCAATGTACAAGAATATAGCTACTATAATACTACCTCCTATGTACAAGAATATAACTACTATAATACTGCTCCAATGTACAAGAATATAACTACTATAATACTGCTCCTATGTACAAGAATATAACTACTATAATACTACCTCCTATGTACAAGAATATAACTACTATAATACTTCTATGTACAAGAATATAACTACTATAATACTGCTCCTATGTACAAGAATATAACTACTATAATACTACGCAATGTACAAGAATATAACTACTATAATACTGCTCCTATATACAAGAATATAACTACTATAATACTGCGCAATGTACAAGAATATAACTACTATAATACTGCTCCAATGTACAAGAATATAACTACTATAATACTACTCCTATGTACAAGAATATAACTACTATAATACTGCTCCTATATACAAGAATATAACTACTATAATACTGCTCCTATATACAAGAATATAACTACTATAATACTGCGCAATGTACAAGAATATAACTACTATAATACTTCTATGTATAAGTTGATGCAGTCTTATGTACTATACAGCTGGCCCATTTTCAGTCTTAGGTGTTAGGAGTCTGGTGAGTCACAGATCAGTTTTGGATGATCTTATTTTTATACTTCTCCCTGCTGATATCCCGGGTGATACGTCGTTGTTTGCTGTATTCATACATGGTTATTGTTACATTGTGTCTTACCACCATCTTGTCTTGTCTCATTATCAGGTTGCATGACTATAACTCGACCAACTACCGTACTGTGAACTGGGATGAGCTCAGTAACCACATAGGGTAAAGGCCATTGTACCTCATCGTTCATCATTACTTATGACTGATATGGCCCACTAACCACCAGACCTTATAGACAGTGGTTTAGGGTTGGACACTGATGGAGGGCTGTCCTGGGGTTCTAAGAGTGCGGGAAGGGCTGAAGGGGACTGCATGATTATAGCTGACAATTTCTGTGTCATGCTCCAGCGTAGATATAATCCTTTAAGGGGTTCTCCACTTCTATGTAGGACTTATCTGTGTGACTGTTCAGCGGAGTCACAGTCTTGGGCAATTCTTACTAAGGGCTAGTTCACATGGGGGCAAGGAGGCGGATTTTGACCGCAGATTTCGCCTCAAAATCCGCCTCCATACAATGGTGGTCTATGGAGACCGCTAGCGTTCGTTTTTCCGCTAGCGCCAACATGCAAAGAAGAAGCGAGCTGCCCTTCCTTCAGGCATATTCCGCGGCTCATTGAGCTGTGGTGTCCTCCTGGATACAGCAACCTCCGGAGTTGGCCCATACATTTAAGCCGACTCCGGAGGGGTAAACCGCGACAGTTGTGGCAGGCGGGTTTTGACCAGAGAGTGACGCAACTCCCCGCATCACTCTCCGTGCCAAAATCCACCCCACTGCCCCCTGTGTGAACTAGCCCTAACAATCCATTTGGCTGGAGATCTTACAAGTGATGTCTTCATCTTACAGGAACGTTCCACCCTTCTACACCCGGGTTAACTTTCATAGACTGAAGAAACATGTTCCGAATTGGAAGAATCTGCAATTTAGCGGTAGGTTTTAGGCAGAGCTTTCCTACTTACTGATGCTTTTGGGTGTTTACATTCATTGACTGAAAAAATAGAGGACCAAGAAGTAGTTGTAGTGGTGAACTGAAGCTTTCTCCATGTGATGTCATGATGACATACGCAAGAGATCACAATATTACAGGCAAAGGAGAAGGATATGGTGGAAAACTGGACAATTGTGAGGAGGCTCTAGGGTCCTACTGTCAGTGCTTCAGACTTAAAAATACTTAGGGACCATTGGCTCCTAAACTGTAAAATGTAGTTGTCCAAACAGATTTTTAGTTGCCCAACCATATAATGCTTTCCAGTGCCCCCCCCACACACACAGTATAATGCTCTCCCTATTGCCCCCCACTCTTTTTGTAATGCTTTCCACAATGCTTCACCCTTTTTAATGTTGTCCCAAATGCTCCCCCACCTTTTATAATACAGTCATCAGTAGCCCACACACTTTTTAATGCTATCCCCAAAGTGCCCCTCCCCACTTTATAATCCAGTCCTCAGTGACCCTCACCCTTTATAATCCATTCCGAAGTAGCCCCCACACTTTTAAATCCAGACCTCAGTGGCCCTCGCCCTTCATAATCCAGTCCATAGTGGCCCCTCCTCATAGTAGCTGTTACATTCATAAAAGTAATACTTACTCAGTCCCGTTCCTCGGCGCTGTGTGCAGATCTCCTTCACTTGTCCTGCACTAGACATTACTAGAAGCTGCCTGAATGATTGAGCAGGAAGCTGAAATCTTCCTGCTTCACCATTCTATAGACTGTATCTGTGGACAGAGCGGACAGCCACACATACCGCTGAGTGTGCCATGATCTCTGGCTTTTCTCATAAAGGGGCAGTGCAGTGACAGGGTTAGTTGCAAGTAGCTCCACGACTGCAAGGTCTTGGCACCATTTGTAAATTTTTGACTGGCCGGTTGCTAACATGATGGACACCATGACACCAAATTCCCTTTTGCTAAGTACCTAGAAATGACCCAAGCAGATTCCATGTCTACCCAAGTCTGCATAGTGGACAAGAAGACGGGGAGATACAAAGGCATGTGGAGGATCAATCACACCTCTACTGGTGATATGTCTGGCCCATCTGGAGTCTGTTCACCCTGTGTGCCCTCACATAACCACTGCCCCCAACACTTAGGTCAGAACGGTGTAGATGGTGGGCAGTTCATTGAAATGAGCATCCTACTTCTATCAGTACAATGATGCCCCTCTTCTTAAACTCTGTGAGCTGGGCAAGATGTCTTTGAGCGTGTATTAGAGGCATATCTAACAGTCAGCCATCTCTCTTACCCAAAAGTAGTGTCTGATTAGACAACACCTGTAATTATTTACATATCTGAAGGGCGGGTTTTGTGCCATTCAACATTTCTATCTGGGTGCAGTATGTTTCATTGTCAGTGTGTGTACATAGGCCGGTAATCTGCTGCCAAGGACAAACTCCCTCAAGTTGGGTCTCTGTCTTAGTCAAGTTTTCCAGCAGCCATATTGGTTCTCCTTCATAAACAGTGGGGGTCACTTTCCTGCTGTGTCGTAGATATGGGGTTACGGCCGATCATCTCTTACCATGCTGGGACTTACTGGGAAAGTACTAGAACATGGTGATGAGCTGTAGCAAGCTGCATGGCAAAGTGTGAACAGGGCAGTGTAGTCCCAGATATCTGGAGCTACCTGAGGACTGTTGTTTTGTGTATGTTTAGTAAATGTTCCTTTTGATCTGTAATCTTCTCCCCGTTTAGAAATTGTGGATTACATGTACAATGATTCCATGCTATTACTTGAAGCCCAGTTACTTGCTGCACAGGAGTATCCGGTCAAGGTGCGTAGCGATGCCAGGTCTCCTCTAGTACAGCGCTGTATTTGTCTCCTCACTTGCCAGTCTCACCATGGTGCTTTTCTCACTTCCACAGCCTGAGAAGAAAGACGAGTTCTTAATCAGTGAAATCTTTAAGGAATTCTCTGAATGTGAAGGAAACTAGAACTGATCAAGGTAACAACTTGTAAGCACAAGATATTTAGAGAAAATCTTTAAAACTCTGCAAAATGTTTAATTGCTTATATTTGCAAAAATGTTTTAACTTTTAATTATCTACAAATTTAAAAATAATTCTGTTTGCAGGAATACCCCTTTAATGTTGAAAGCAGCGCTGCAGGCAGTTGTTGTGGACTACAGACCGTTTGGTTTTTTTTCGCTTTCATCAGTTTGCTTTGTTTGTTAAAGTTTTACATTTTTTCAGAAAAGTTAACAAAAAAAATAAATAAAAATGGTTTGATCAAAAGGTGTGACATTCACTCATCTTCTTCTGATGCTGTCCCCATTGAGGGTCTTGTCTGGTGGGAATGTCCACGGAGGCCTGATATGCTGACTGAAGGCAGCTGCTGATCTCTGCAAGGATGTTCAGGTAGGTCCTTGTAAAGGTGATCGGCGACAGACCAGACATGGATAGTTAATGGACAGATGGCATCTGGTTAAGCAACACTTTAAAGGGATCCTGTCATTTAGACGACATTTTTCTAAGTACCACGTTGGAATAGTCTTAAGAAAGGCTATTCTTCTCCTACCTTTCGTTGTCTTCTCCATGCCGCCGTTCGCCTACAATCCCAGTTCTTGTCGGTATGTAAATTAGCTCTCTCACAGGAAGGAGAAGAATAGCCTTTCTTAAGGCTATTCTGACATGGTACTTAGAAAAAATGTCGTCTGAATGATAGGATTCCTTTAAATATCAGTAACCGAGAGTTTTCTCTGTAGAAGATTGTCTACCCAGCCCCTTATGTATGGGAGCCACAGTAAGTCCCCCTCATTTCATCAGGGATAGCTTTTGTCACAGGCATTTTCGCCACCAGGTCATTACAGTTTCGGCAATGCCATATTTATGTAGGTTTTACAGCCTCAGTAGAAAAAAAATACTGGTGGGATGCCATGAAATATGTAAAGAAAAGGAAGAAAGCAATGATTTGGAATCGTCAGATGTTCTACGATGAATAAAACATGGTTACATATCAGAGGGTGAAAGTTACACAAGAGAAGACAGATCACAAGGTGAATGTGATCAGAAAGATGGAGGAGCGGGCAAGGGACATCTTGACCACACCCTTCTGGTCAAGGAGAGCCTGGTTCTCTCTTCTGAGGATCCTGTCTGTGATACATCCTTGGATCCTCACGGAGGTTCCAACTCCCTTTGAACAGGGTCCCATCTATCACCCCAGTTCTGGCCAACTTCACCTGACGGCATGGAATTTGAAAGGGAGTTATTAACCACTAGTGGGTTGTCCATGGGGGTCTTTGTTACCCTTTTAAAAAGTAGAAGGGGTTACCTCAAAAATTTATGTAAAAGTTTTGTGGGTTTAGGAAATTTTTCTACCTCAGATCCTGGATTTTCTCCAGAAGGGCCTTGAAAAGAGGTTGTTGACCAGCACTCTCGAGGTGCAAGTATCAAATTGGATTAGATTGTTCATCAGAGCCTCTTTTAAAAGAAGATTGATGGTTCAGTCTAAAGTTCCCCCTTGGGATTTAAACCTGGTACTTAACACACTGCCTAGGTCCCCCTTTGAAACCCTGTCTGAGATTTCTATTAGGTCCCTTTCATCGCCAGATGGATTAGTGAGCTCCAGACCGTCACCAACCCTCCCTTCCTTCTAGAAGACAGGGTGATACTTAGGCCAGACCCTGCCTTTGTGCCATTTCCACGCCCAATATGTTGTGCCCAACTTATGTCAGCAGAGATACACACTCCAAAAACTGGTAAGCAGGTATCCCGGGCACAACAGCTTCTGAAGCGTTCATCTCTGATACAAGTCGGGCACAACATATTACGCACTGAAATGACGGATTCCTGGAAAAATTGTAATTTTCACCTCTCATAATCAGCTTCGTATTAATTTATGGACAATAAGTTATAGCAACACTTGGGGGTTAAAAATAATCTCTGTACCCTGGATAAATCCTTCAGGGGTGTAGTTTCCAAAATAAGGTCTCATATCAGGGGATTCCACTTTACTGGCATTTCAGCTCTGCAAAAGTGTCATGGCATCCAAAAACCAAAACGTCTTAAGTCTGTGCTCCAAAAACAAATAGCAATCCTTCCCTTCTGTGCCTGGCTGTGCTCAAAAAGCAGTTTATACCACATATGACATTACGTCCGTTATCCCGGGTACTCCAGTGTCATACATGTGCCCTAATATCAGTATATACCACATATGACATTACGTCCGTTATCCTGGGCACTCCAGTGTCATACATGTGCCCTAATATCAGTATATACCACATATGACATTACGTCCGTTATCCCGGGTACTCCAGTGTCATACATGTGCCCTAATATCAGTATATACCACATATGACATTACGTCCATTATCCTGGGCACTCCAGTGTCATACATGTGCCCTAATATCAGTATATACCACATATGACATTACGTCCATTATCCTGGGTACACCAGTGTCATACATGTGCCCTAATATCAGTATATACCACATATGACATTACGTACGGTATCCTGGGCACATCAGTGTCATACATGTGCCCTAATATCAGTATATACCACATATGACATTACGTACGGTATCCTGGGCACTCCAGTGTCATACATGTGCCCTAATATCAGTATATACCACATATGACATTACGTCCGTTATCCCTGGTACACCAGTGTCATACATGTGCCCTAATATCAGTATATACCACATATGACATTACGTACGGTATCCTGGGCACATCAGTGTCATACATGTGCCCTAATATCAGTATATACCACATATGACATTACGTCCATTATCCTGGGCACTCCAGTGTCATACATGTGCCCTAATATCAGTATATACCACATATGACATTACGTACGGTATCCTGGGCACATCAGTGTCATACATGTGCCCTAATATCAGTATATACCACATATGACATTACGTCCGTTATCCCGGGTACACCAGTGTCATACATGTGCCCTAATATCAGTATATACCACATATGACATTACGTCCGTTATCCCGGGTACACCAGTGTCATACATGTGCCCTAATATCAGTATATACCACATATGACATTACGTCCGTTATCCCGGGTACACCAGTGTCATACATGTGCCCTAATATCAGTATATACCACATATGACATTACGTCCGTTATCCCGGGTACACCAGTGTCATACATGTGCCCTAATATCAGTATATACCACATATGACATTACGTCCATTATCCTGGGCACTCCAGTGTCATACATGTGCCCTAATATCAGTATATACCACATATGACATTACGTCCGTTATCCCGGGTACACCAGTGTCATACATGTGCCCTAATATCAGTATATACCACATATGACATTACGTCCGTTATCCCGGGTACACCAGTGTCATACATGTGCCCTAATATCAGTATATACCACATATGACATTACGTCCGTTATCCCGGGTACACTAGTGTCATACATGTGCCCTAATATCAGTATATACCACATATGACATTACGTCCGTTATCCCGGGTACACCAGTGTCATACATGTGCCCTAATATCAGTATATACCACATATGACATTACGTCCGTTATCCCGGGTACACCAGTGTCATACATGGGGCATAAATTGCAGTTTGGGCACAGCAGGGCGCAGAAGGGAAGGAGCGCGATGCGGCTTTTGGAGTACAGATTCAGATGTTTGGTATCCGGACGCCATGTCATGTTTGTAGAGCTTGTAAGGTACTAGAAAAGTGGATTCCCCAAAGGAGTGACCCCATTTTGAAAACTGCACCCCTCAAAGAATTTATCGGGGGTTGTAGAGAGCATTAATGTCCCAGACATGAATGCACAGCGGATGGTGAAGAGGGAATATGAAAGCTGTGCGGAGGACATTGGGAAGACCAAATTCCTTACTATTTCCCTAATAGTTTCTATTATTGTGGGGGAGGGAGGGGATCACTTTGGGGGTCACTTCTGATGTCTGTTCCCTCATAAGCTCTAATTCTGGGGTGTCCCCTGATATTCGCTCACACAGCTTATACATTCCCTTCCTGCTGGTTGTGTTCTAATGATTTGGCGATTTTGGGGGTTTTGTCTTCACATTGCTAGATGCTATATTTTCTTTATTTTTTTGGTGACGTGGCCATATAAGGGCTTGTTGTTTGCGGGATGAGAGGCATTTTGTAATGACACCATTTTTGGGTGCCGCCAACTTATTGAATACATTTTATTAATGGTGGGTTCACACCAGCGTCTGGACTCCGTTATCAGGTTTCCGTCTTCTCCATGCAGAAGAAGGAAACCTGTCAGGCCGAGTCCGTTTTTTTTTAAACCGAACACAGAGTCCTGTATGTCTGACTGTGTCCGGTTTTAAAAAAAAGAGCATAAAACGCTCACGGCCGGACACTTTTCAAACCCATTCAAATGAAAGATGTCGGCAGATTTCCGTCTCCTGCCCTGTTTCGTGCAGGAAATGGAAACCTGCAGAACGGATTTAAAAAATAAATAAAATCAATTCTGGCATTGTGTTTTGCCTTTTTCATTTTTCGCCTTTCAGCGTACAGTGTAAGTAACGTGACCTTTATTCTGCGGGTCGGTGCGATTATGGAGATACCTCATTTATATTATTTTTTATGTGATACTAATTCTGCAGATCAAAAACACATTTAGGGACATAAATCAATGATGATTTTTTTTTTGTTCACACTGTAGGGTCTGAGGAAGGTCTTGTCCGACCGAAAAACGTTTAACTCTACTGCACTGAATGCACACTTGTGATTAATACATGGAATTTTGAATTCACTTACTTGTACTGTGTATTTATATCGCACAGTATCTGTTTTATAGCAGACGTGATAACAGGCGGTGATAACATTGCCCGGTCACTATAAAACAGATCCTGTGCAATGTAAGTAGTGAATATTAATTGTTCAAAAATACCAAATGCAGACTATAACCTTTCAGTACAAAGTTGTTTTATATTATTGAAAGCTCTATAAAGCCCCATTCACACAACTGTATTTTGCGAGTCTGTAACTGTCCACAATTGTGGATCTGCATAGTAATAAGGTTAAATTGCGATTTCAGCGTTTTGTGATTTAGTGGGTTTTGGGTTGCAGTTTGGGCACTACTTAATCTCTTAAAGGGGCTCTATCAGCAAAACCTAAAGAAGAATGATCTACTTACGCATCGTGCACGCTGGGCGGCCATTCAGGGTTCATGCTGATAGAGCCCCTTTAAAGGTTCACCGTCACTGATCATAGTATATATAACTAGTATTGAGCGAACCCGTCAAAGTTCAAATTTGATAAGCTCGACCGAACGTTCAGGTAAGTTCAGTTCAGGTACCTAAACT
The DNA here is from genome assembly GCF_031893055.1 of Leptodactylus fuscus. NCBI lineage: Eukaryota > Metazoa > Chordata > Amphibia > Anura > Leptodactylidae > Leptodactylus > Leptodactylus fuscus. The sequence goes on along the minus strand of NW_027440181.1, from coordinate 139,834 downwards.
TGACATGAACCCGAACCCCATTGAAATCGGTGTGGAGCCAAACTTGGTGACCCAAAAATAGCTGTAATGGGGATAGTAAGGGGTAGAAGGCTGCAAAATGAGGTTAATAACAGGGCAAGTGCCCTGCAAAAAAATGGGGCAGGGAAAGTACTTAAGATAATAAATAAATGAAAATAAAAAAAATTAAAAACAAATAAAATAATAATTTTGAAACAAGTGGTAGAGGTACAGGGGGAGGAGGTGGATGTAGCCAGCACATTAACCACTCACTCGGGCACTGGCACACACAAGTCTTGTGGGATACATGCTTGGTTCATCTTAATGAGTATATCCACGATGCCTAAGGATTGGCGGATTCTGTTGCCGGTGATGACACCCCCCAGTGGTGCGGAACACGCGTTCTGATAGGACATTTGCTGCAGAGCAGGCCAGCACCTCCAAGGCATAGAGGGCAAGCCCTGGCCCCGTGTCTAATTTACCAACCCAGAAATTGAACAGGGAGAACCAATCACTCAGTACCAGGAGTCGTGTCGACAGATACTCATCCACCATGTGAGTCAAGTTCTGCCTTCTGGTACTATGGACTGTATCCGATGGTGGTGGATGTTGCGGAGAATTGAACAAGGTGTATCATTGTGGCCATGCTGACCCTCCCTTTTGAGATGGTGCTGCTGTGTCACCCTGCTGTGCTGGCGACTTCTTCCTTCTCCTCGGCCTTGTACTGCCAATGAGCTCTCAATGTCACATGTTATCCTTATAGTGGGGATCCAGCAGGGTGGCCGCCCAGTAATCGGCACTATTGAGTATGCAGGAACTCTGCGGTCATTGCGCAGACACTGGAGCATGTAGTGGCTCATGTGAGGCAGACTGCTCAGAGGCAAAGACAAGCTGTCCTCTGTGAGAGGTGTCTCCTCTACATCCCCCCAGCCACGTTCCAGTGATGCCTTTGAGCCGAGCTGGATGCCACCCTGCTGGGAGGTAAACCCCTGCTCCTCCTCCAAAACTGTCCTATGGCTGGACAATGACCGCTGTTGGTCCAGCAACCCACCCTGCGAGCCATATGTGGACTGGCTTGACACCTGTGTAAATGGGCATTATTCTCTTCCTCTGCTTTCTTCTATACTACCCCTACATCCTCCTTCATGGCCTGAAGTAAACTGGTGTAAGCGGCCATTTTCTTGGTGCTGCTTACATAGTAAGCTGGGGTAAGCATCCACAAGAAAATGGCCGCTGGTATCCGGAGTCAGCCCTGCCCGAGGCCCGATGGCAGAGCCGACTGCACAAGCCTAGAAGTTTGAGGCCAGCGCTGGAAGAAGATGCAGGGAGAGGCCGTTCCAGGCAAAGATAGAGGTGGCGCTGGAGAGTTCTCTTGCAGCATTGGTGACCGCCCCCAGTGCTGTGAGAGAACTCATTTGCATACAGAAAAACTGAATTTCCAACGAACAGCGGCGCAGGGAAGACATCTAAAGGTAGGAGAAGAATAGCCTTTCTTAAGGCTATTCCTACGTTTTAAGGTGAAAAAATTGAATTTTAATTATTGAATCCCTTTAAGGTTCAGTGGCAGCAACCACTCATCTGTCTGCCTTTCGATCCCATCCCACGACTCCTTGGTAGTGTGCGATTTTTCGCCAAAACAGATGAGCGTCAGCACAGCCGGCTGCCATTTCCCCACTGATGGTGCAGGTGCTGCGCTGACTGGATGAGACGGCAGGAGAGGAGGAAACGGAGTAGGAGGCAATCCTGCGTGGTGGAAACAAATGCGCCAAGGCGTTTCCCGCCTCCGGCCCAGCCCCCACTATGTTAATCCAGGGAGCAGTTAGAGATGTAACGTCTCTGCCCATGTTTGCTTGTCCATGTATCAGTTGTGATGTGCACTTTGCCACTAATGGACTGGTGGCACAGCGTACAAATAACCTGTGTTATGTCTTTGACACACTGCTTAAAAAAATGCCTCACCTGGCAGATCCTCTGAGCCGGCTTTTGTGTGCTCAGTCCCTGGGCGTGGTGGGCAGTAGCAGGCGACGTCTTGGCTATGGTCTGCCCGCTGCGCCTTTTCACCCTTCTCCACCTTTTTCTGGCTACCTGGGGCTGTGTAGCCACCACCTCTTCCTCCGAACTATCATTATCTTCAATCCATGTTGGGTCTAGAACCTCGTCAGCAACCCTCAGATTGTCTTCCATCAGCACCTCAGCACCTTTGTCAGTCTCCACACTGCAGAAAGCCACAGCAGTTGGCACTTGGGTTTTATCCCCATGGTAGATATCCTGCCATGGTCCACATCCTCATCTACCACCACAAGCTGTTGGGCATCTGTGAACTCTATGTCTGCAATTGTGGCAGGGTCAGGTGGATAGACCATAGAATCCCAGCTAGGAGAGTCATCATAGAGCATTAGTGACCGTTCCATCATGACTTGTGGCTGAGAAGACCTTGCTATTGAGAAATGGGATGAGGTTGAGGGCTCTGCACTTTCAGCAGAGGTTTAGAGGGTGGAAGACAATCTGATGGAACTTGTGGCACTGTTTGTGACTTACTCTACCAATGCCTCAACATCACTGGCCTCTCCATTCCAACAGCACTATTGTGGCGTACAAGAATACGTTGCAGACCCTGGTACCTGAAGGTGTAGCAGGCATAGATGTAACACGTTGTCTCCCTGTACCACCAGCTCCATCACCGCCGGCAGCACCACGGCCACGTCCCTGTCCCTTTTCTATGTTTTTCATTTATACACACTTGCAGTTAGAAGACAGTATGCATATGTAAACGCAGTTATTGCTACGCTAGGAGACAGTATGGGCGCACATGTGGTTATTGTTACTGCGCTAGGAGACAGTATGGGCGCACATGTGGTTATTGTTACTGCGCTAGGAGACAGTATGGGCGCACACGTGGTTATTGTTACTGTGCTAGGAGACAGTATGGGCACACACATGGTTACTGTTACTGCATAGGAGACAGTATGGGCACACACGTGGTTATTGTTACTGCGCTAGGAGACAGTATGGGCACACACGTGGTTACTGTTACTGCATAGGAGACAGTATGGGCACACACGTGGTTATTGTTACAGCGCTAGGAGACAGTATGGGCACACACGTGGTTATTGTTACTGCGCTAGGAGACAGTATGGGCACACACGTGGTTATTGTTACTGCGCTAGGAGACAGTATGGGCACACACGTGGTTATTGTTACAGCGCTAGGAGACAGTATGGGCACACACGTGGTTATTGTTACTGCGCTAGAAGACAGTATGGGCGCACACGTCGTTATTGTTACTGTGCTAGGAGACAGTATGGGCACACACGTGGTTATTGTTACTGTGCTAGGAGACAGTATGGGCACACACGTGGTTACTGTTACTGCATAGGAGACAGTATGGGCGCACACGTGGTTATTGTTACTGCGCTAGGAGACAGTATGGGCACACATGGTTATTGTTACTGTGCTAGGAGACAGTATGGGCACACACGTGGTTATTGTTACTGCGCTAGAAGACAGTATGGGCGCACACGTCGTTATTGTTACTGTGCTAGGAGACAGTATGGGCACAAACGTGGTTATTGTTACTGTGCTAGGAGACAGTATGGGCACACACGTGGTTACTGTTACTGCATAGGAGACAGTATGGGCACACACGTGGTTATTGTTACTGCGCTAGGAGACAGTATGGGCACACACGTGGTTATTGTTACTTTATAGGAGACAGTATGGGCACACACGTGGTTACTGCATAGGAGACAATATGGGCGCACACGTGGTTATTGTTAGTGCGCTAGGAGACAGTATGGGCACACACGTGGTTATTGTTACTGCGCTAGGAGACAGTATGGGCACACACGTGGTTATCGTTACTGCGCTAGGAGACAGTATGTGCACACACGTGGTTATTGTTACTGTGCTAGGAGACAGTATGGGCACACACGTGGTTACTGTTACTGCATAGGAGACAGTATGGGCGCACACGTGGTTATTGTTACTGCGCTAGGAGACAGTATGGGCACACACGTGGTTACTGTTACTGTATAGGAGACAGTATGGGCACACATGTGGTTATTGTTACTGCATAGGAGACAGTATGGGCACACACGTGGTTATTGTTACTGTATAGGAGACAGTATGGGCACACACGTGGTTACTGCATAGGAGACAATATGGGCGCACACGTGGTTATTGTTAGTGCGCTAGGAGACAGTATGGGCACACACGTGGTTATTGTTACTGCGCTAGGAGACAGTATGGGCACACACGTGGTTATTGTTAATGCGCTAAGAGACAGTATGGGCACACACGTGGTTATTGTTACTGCGCTAGGAGACAGTATGGGCACACGTGGTTATTGTTACTGCGCTAGGAGACAGTATGGGCACACACGTGGTTATTGTTACTGCGTGTTACTGTGCTAGGAGACAGTATGGGCACACACGTGGTTATTGTTACTGCATAGGAGACAGTATGGGCACACACGTGGTTATTGTTACTGCGCTAGGAGACAGTATGTGCACACACGTGGTTATTGTTACTGTGCTAGGAGACAGTATGGGCACACACGTGGTTACTGTTACTGCATAGGAGACAGTATGGGCGCACACGTGGTTATTGTTACTGCGCTAGGAGACAGTATGGGCACACACGTGGTTACTGTTACTGTATAGGAGACAGTATGGGCACACATGTGGTTATTGTTACTGCATAGGAGACAGTATGGGCACACACGTGGTTATTGTTACTTTATAGGAGACAGTATGGGCACACACGTGGTTACTGCATAGGAGACAATATGGGCGCACACGTGGTTATTGTTAGTGCGCTAGGAGACAGTATGGGCACACACGTGGTTATTGTTACTGCGCTAGGAGACAGTATGGGCACACACGTGGTTATTGTTAATGCGCTAAGAGACAGTATGGGCACACACGTGGTTATTGTTACTGCGCTAGGAGACAGTATGGGCACACGTGGTTATTGTTACTGCGCTAGGAGACAGTATGGGCACACACGTGGTTATTGTTACTGCGTGTTACTGTGCTAGGAGACAGTATGGGCACACACGTGGTTATTGTTACTGCGCTAGGAGACAGTATGGGCACACACGTGGTTATTGTTACTGCGTGTTACTGTGCTAGGAGACAGTATGGGCGCACACGTGGTTATTGTTATTCCGCTAGGAGACAGTATGGGCACATACGTGGTTACTGCATAGGAGACAGTATGGGCGCACACGTGGTTATTGTTAGTGCGCTAGGAGACAGTATGGGCACACACGTGGTTATTGTTACTGCGCTAGGAGACAGTATGGGCACACACGTGGTTATTGTTACTGCGCAAGGAGACAGTATGGGCACACACGTGGTTATTGTTACTGCACTAGGAGACAGTATGGGCACACACGTGGTTATTGTTACTGCGCTAGGAGACAGTATGGGCACACACGTGGGTATTGTTACTGCATAGGAGACAGTATGGGCACACACGTGGTTATTGTTACAGCGCTAGGAGACAGTATGGGCACACACGTGGTTATTGTTACTGCGCTAGAAGACAGTATGGGCACACACGTGGTTATTGTTACTGCGCTAGGAGACAGTATGGGCACACACGTGGTTATTGTTACTGCGCTAGCAGACAGTATAGGCACACACGTGGTTATTGTTACTGTGCTAGGAGACAGTATGGGCACACACGTGGTTACTGCATAGGAGACAGTATGGGCGCACATGTGGTTATTGTTAGTGTGCTAGGAGACAGTATGGGCACACACGTGGTTATTGTTACAGCGCTAGGAGACAGTATGGGCACACACGTGGTTATTGTTACTGCGCTAGAAGACAGTATGGGCACACACGTGGTTATTGTTACTGCGCTAGGAGACAGTATGGGCACACACGTGGTTATTGTTACTGCGCTAGCAGACAGTATAGGCACACACGTGGTTATTGTTACTGTGCTAGGAGACAGTATGGGCACACACGTGGTTACTGCATAGGAGACAGTATGGGCGCACATGTGGTTATTGTTAGTGTGCTAGGAGACAGTATGGGCACACACGTGGTTATTGTTACTGCGCTAGGAGACAGTATGGGCACACACGTGGTTATTGTTACTGCGCTAGGAGACAGTATGGGCGCACACGTGGTTACTGCATAGGAGACAGTATGGGCACACACGTGGTTACTGCATAGGAGACAGTATGGGCACACACGTGGTTATTGTTAGTGCGAGAAGAGACGGTATGGGCACAAAAACAATTTACTATCACTGCCCTAATAAGGGCAACTATTATTTCTAGATAACTGCCCCTCACAGTATCCGGCGCCTCTCACTACCCTGATAAGGACAATTATTACATTCAGCTCAGGCCCTGACTATCCCCATCTCCAGCTGCAGCCTCTGGGCTTGCATAAAGTTGAGCAGTTTTTTCTTCATAGTTGAGAGCTTATAGATTTCTTTATTATTTACAAATACTTAATACAAAAAGTTTTGACTCGGAGAAGTCACAGAAACCATAAAGAACAGATGAGATCATGACCCGGCCTCCTCCACTATAAACAGCAGTAGGGAGACCTGATTCAGCCCACTGAGACCTCCCGAGTGCTGAACACTGGCCACTAGAGGTCACTGCAGACAGAAGATAGAAGTATCAGTACTGTTCCTGGCCACTAGAGGTCACTGCAGAAAGAAGATGGAAGTATCTGTACTGTACCTGGCCACTAGAGGTCACTGAAAATAGTAGATGGAAGTATCTGTACTGTACCTGGCCACTAGAGGTCACTGCAGACAGAAGATGAAAGTATCTGTACTGTACCAGGCCACTAGGGGTCACTGCAGACAGTAGATGGAAGTATCAGTACTGTACCTGGCTACTAGAGGTCACTGAAAATAGTAGATGGAAGTATATGTACTGTACCTGGCCACTAGAGGTCACTGCAGACAGAAGATGGAAGTATCAGTACTGTACCTGGCCACTAGAGGTCACTGCAGACAGTAGATGGAAGTATCAGTACTGTTCCTGGCCACCACAGGTCACTGCAGACAGAAGATGGAAGTATCTGTACTATACCTGGCCACTAGAGGTCACTGCAGGCAGTAGATGAAAGTATCAGTACTGTACCTGGCTACTAGAGGTCACTGCAAATAGTAGATGGAAGTATCTGTACTGTACCTGGCCACTAGAGGTCACTGCAGGCAGTAGATGGAAGTATATGTACTATACCTGGCTACTAGAGGTCACTGCAAGTAGTAGATGGAAGTATCTGTACTGTACCTGGCCACTAGAAGTCACTGCAGGCAGTAGATGGAAGTATCTGTACTATACCTGGCCACTAGAGGTCACTGCAGGCAGTAGATGGAAGTATCTGTACCTGGCCACTAGAGGTCACTGCAGACAGTAGATGGAAGTATCAGTACTGTACCTGGCTACTAGAGGTCTCTGCAAATAGTAGATGGAAGTATCTGTACTGTACCTGGCCACTAGAGTTCACTGCAGGCAGTAGATGGAAGTATCTGTACTATACCTGGCCACTAGAGGTCACTGCAAGTAGTAGATGGAAGGATCTGTACTGTACCTGGCCACTAGAAGTCACTGCAGGCAGTAGATGGAAGTATCTGTACTGTACCTGGCCACTAGAGGTCACTGCAGACAGTAGATGGAAGTATCTGTACTGTACCTGGCCATAAGAGGTCACTGCAGACAGTAGATGGAAGTATCAGTACTATACCTGGCCACTAGATGTCACTGCAAATAGTAGATGGAAGTATTAGTACTGTACCTGGCCACTAGAAGTCACTGCAGGCAGTAGATGGAAGTATCTGTACTGTACCTGGCCACTAGAGGTCACTGCAGGTAGTAGTAGCTGGAAGTATCTGTACTGTACTTGGTCACTAAAGGTCACTGCAGGCAGTAGATGGAAGTATCAGCACTGTCCCTGGCCACTAGAGGTCACTGCAGACAGTAGATGGAAGTATCTGTACTATACCTGGCAACTAGATGTCACTGCAAATAGTAGATGGAAGTATTAGTACTGTACCTGGCCACTAGAAGTCACTGCAGGCAGTAGATGGAAGTATCTGTACTGTACCTGGCCACTAGATGTCACTGCAAATAGTAGATGGAAGTATCTGTACTGTACCTGGCCACTAGAGGTCACTGCAGACAGAAGATGGAAGTATCTGTACTGTACCTGGCCACTAGAGGTCACTGCAGACAGTAGATTGAAGTATCAGTACTGTACCTGGCCACTAGAGGTCACTGCAGACAGTAGATGGAAGTATCTGTACTGTACCTGGCCACTAGAGGTCATCAGAGAGAGGAGATGGAAATATCTGTACATTACCTGACCACTAGAGGTCACTACAGGTCACCGCAGATGGTAAATGGAAGTATTTGTACTGTACCTGGCCCCTAGAGGTAGTGGCCAGGCAGGCAGTAGATGGAAGGATCTGGACTGTACCTGGGCACTAAAGGTCACTGCAGGCAGTAGATGGAAGCATCAGTACTGTATTGGGCACTAGAGGTCACTGCAGGCAGTAGATGGAAGCATCAGTACTGTACCTGGCCACTAGAGGTCACTGCAAATAGTAGATGGAAGTATCTGTACTGTACCTGGCCACTAGAGGTCACTGCAGGCAGTAGATGGAAGTATATGTACTATACCTGGCTACTAGAGGTCACTGCAAGTAGTAGATGGAAGTATCTGTACTGTACCTGGCCACTAGAAGTCACTGCAGGCAGTAGATGGAAGTATCTGTACTATACCTGGCCACTAGAGGTCACTGCAGGCAGTAGATGGAAGTATCTGTACCTGGCCACTAGAGGTCACTGCAGACAGTAGATGGAAGTATCAGTACTGTACCTGGCTACTAGAGGTCTCTGCAAATAGTAGATGGAAGTATCTGTACTGTACCTGGCCACTAGAGTTCACTGCAGGCAGTAGATGGAAGTATCTGTACTATACCTGGCCACTAGAGGTCACTGCAAGTAGTAGATGGAAGGATCTGTACTGTACCTGGCCACTAGAAGTCACTGCAGGCAGTAGATGGAAGTATCTGTACTGTACCTGGCCACTAGAGGTCACTGCAGACAGTAGATGGAAGTATCTGTACTGTACCTGGCCATAAGAGGTCACTGCAGACAGTAGATGGAAGTATCAGTACTATACCTGGCCACTAGATGTCACTGCAAATAGTAGATGGAAGTATTAGTACTGTACCTGGCCACTAGAAGTCACTGCAGGCAGTAGATGGAAGTATCTGTACTGTACCTGGCCACTAGAGGTCACTGCAGGTAGTAGTAGCTGGAAGTATCTGTACTGTACTTGGTCACTAAAGGTCACTGCAGGCAGTAGATGGAAGTATCAGCACTGTCCCTGGCCACTAGAGGTCACTGCAGACAGTAGATGGAAGTATCTGTACTATACCTGGCAACTAGATGTCACTGCAAATAGTAGATGGAAGTATTAGTACTGTACCTGGCCACTAGAAGTCACTGCAGGCAGTAGATGGAAGTATCTGTACTGTACCTGGCCACTAGATGTCACTGCAAATAGTAGATGGAAGTATCTGTACTGTACCTGGCCACTAGAGGTCACTGCAGACAGAAGATGGAAGTATCTGTACTGTACCTGGCCACTAGAGGTCACTGCAGACAGTAGATTGAAGTATCAGTACTGTACCTGGCCACTAGAGGTCACTGCAGACAGTAGATGGAAGTATCTGTACTGTACCTGGCCACTAGAGGTCATCAGAGAGAGGAGATGGAAATATCTGTACATTACCTGACCACTAGAGGTCACTACAGGTCACCGCAGATGGTAAATGGAAGTATTTGTACTGTACCTGGCCCCTAGAGGTAGTGGCCAGGCAGGCAGTAGATGGAAGGATCTGGACTGTACCTGGGCACTAAAGGTCACTGCAGGCAGTAGATGGAAGCATCAGTACTGTATTGGGCACTAGAGGTCACTGCAGGCAGTAGATGGAAGCATCAGTACTGTACCTGGCCACTAGAGGTCACTGCAAACAGTAGGTGGAAGTATCGGTAATGTACCTGGCCACTAGATGTCACTGCAGGCAGGAGATGGAAGTAAGAGCACTGTACCTGGCCACTAGAGGTCACAGCAGACAGTAGATTGAAGTATCAGTATTGTACCTGGCCACCACAGGTCACAGCAGACAGAAGATGGAAGTATCTGTACTGTACCTGTCCACTAGAGGTCACTGCAGACAGTAGATGGAAGTATCAGTACTGTACCTGGCTACTAGAGGTCACTGCAAATAGTAGATGGAAGTATCTGTACTGTACCTGGCTACTAGAGGTCACTGCAAATAGTAGATGGAAGTATCAGTACTGTACCTGGCCACTAGAGGTCACTGCAGACAGTAGATGGAAGTATCTGTACTGTACCTGGCCACTAGAGGTCACTGCAGACAGAAGATGGAAGTATCTGTACTATACCTGGCCACTAGAGGTCACTGCAGACAGTAGATGGAAGTATCTGTACTGTACCTGGCCACTAGAGGTCACTGCAGACAGTAAATGGAAGTATCTGTACTGTACCTGGCCACTAGATGTCACTGCAGACAGTAAATGGAAGTATCTGTACTGTACCTGGCCACTAGAGTTCACTGCAGACAGTAGATGGAAGTATCAGTACTGTACCTGGCCACTAGAGGTAATCAGAGAGAGGAGATGGAAATATATGTACATTACCTGACCACTAGAGGTCACCGCAGATGGTAAATGGAAGTATTTATACTGTACCTGGCTACTAGAGGTCGCTGCAGACAGTAGATGAAAGTATCTGTACTGTACCTGGCCACTTGAGGTCACTGCAGACAGCAGATAGAAGTATCAGTACTGTACCTGGCCACTAGATGTCACTGCAGACCGTAGATAGAAGTATCTGTACTGTAATTGGCCACTAGAGGTCACTGCAGGCAGTAGATGGTAGTATCAGTACTATACCTGGCCACTAGAGGTCACTGCAGGTAGTAGTAGCTGGAAGTGTCTGTACTGTACTTGGCCACTGGAGGTCACTGCAGACAGTAGATTGAAGTATCAGTACTGTCCCTGGCCACTAGAGGTCACTGCAGACAGTAGATGGAAGTATCTGTACTATACCTGGCCACTAGAGGTAACTGCAGACAGAGATGGAAGTATCTGTACTATACCAGGCCACTAGAGGTCACTGCAGACAGTAGATGGAAGTATCAGTACTGTACCTGGCCACTAGAGGTCACTGCAGACAGTAGATGGAAGTATCAGTTCTGTACCTGGCCACTAGATGTCACTGCAGACAGTAGATGGAAGTATCAGTACTCTACCTGGCCACTAGATGTCACTGCAGACAGTAGATAGAAGTATCTGTACTGTAATTGGCCACTAGAGGTCACATCTTCTAGAACAAGAGGCTCTGCTTTTAGTCTTTTCCCATTCTGGGTAATAGTTGGGGGTCCTGGCTGGAGGACCCCCCTCTATTACCTCAGAATTCCCTGGGTCAGTATGAAAATGGGTTTTCTAAGAGAGACAGCAACTTTATTGGTTAAATCATAAACAGTGAGGGTTTGTTACAGCGTATAAACCTAGATGTCACGCTGGGTTCACACCAGCGTCCGGTCTCCGTACTCAGGTTTCCGTCTTCTGCCAGCAGAAGACTGAAACCTGTCAGACCATGTCCGGCTGTGAGTGCTGGTGAGCGTTTTATGGTGAAGATGTCTTGTTACTCGTGGAGACTGAACTTCTTATTTCTCGGTTGCCTTTAAGAAGAGATTTTGCATGTATAGCTTTCACTGTAAAAATATATTGCGGCCACTGATTCTGATTCACAATGAAACCTGCCCACTTGACTGTATGTTGCACTATATAGAGTTACGTGTCTAATTTCCATACAGGAAGCACAATTCATGACAGGGCACGTGTCTCTAATAAAGTGGCCATTCAGTGGCTATGCCAGGTGAGTTTTCACGTATGGCCTGTTTCAACTCTAAAGTTTGGTGGTGGAGGTATACGGCTATGGGGTTGTTTTCATGGGTTGGCACAAGTTCCTCAGATCCAATAAAGAGAAATTTTTATGTTACAGCATGCCAAGACATTGTGACCATTGTATGGTCCTATCTTTGTGGGAACAGTTTGGAGAAGACCCCTTTCTGTTCCAGCATAACCGTGACCCAGTGCACAAAGCTTTCTTTCTTTTTTTTTTTTTTTTTTTTTTTTTTACTATTTTATTCCCCCCCGGGGGCTTGAACCTGCGGTCACTTGATTGCAAGTCCCATAGACGGCAATACAACTGTATTGCCGTCTATGGGACATTCTGTCTATTAGTATTACGGCTGGTCATAGACCCAGCCGCAATACTAATATAGCAGTGACAGGCCTGGGAGCCTCATTAGGCTCCCGGCTATCACCTGAACAGGTCGGCTCCTGCGATATCGCCGCGCAGGAGCCGACCTGCAACTTCACAGGTACGGGGCCGGTGGGGACCGGCCCCGGGGGACAAGGGGCCACCGATACTGACCCGGCATCCGCTGTACTAGAGAGGCGGATGCCGGCGAGGGATAGACGCCGGGGCCTGAGACATCGCTGCGCTCCTCTGCCCTGCATGAAGCCAGCGGCGGGGGGACGGAGGAGCAGAATAGCATTGCCGCTGCCGGCTTCATGCAGGGCAGAGGAGCGCAGCGATGTCTCAGGCCCCGGCGTCTATCCCGTGCCGGCATCCGCCTCTCTATTACAGCGGATGCCAGGCGCCACATTCGGACTATAAGACGCACCCTTCTTTTCCCCCCAAATTTTTGGGGAAAAAAGTGCGTCTTATAGTCCGAAAAATACGGTATGTTACTTCTAAACTCATGAAATATGACAACTTAGAAACCATACAGATGGAAATACTGCACCTTCGTCCGGTAGAAATATCTCGCCCCCTCCCGGATATCGCTCTTTATCTGCTTCTCCAGCTCAGTGCAGAGTTTCTGCAGATATTTCTGTAGCAAAATAAATCAGATTAATATTATAAAGGTGAAAGTTTGTGAGTTTGGATGTTTGTTCCTCAATCACGCAAACCCACTCCACCGATTTGACTGAAATTTTCCACAAACATAGTTACTACACTGGATTGCGCAATAGGCTACTTTTCGTCACAATAGCGCACATACGATTTTCCCAGGACCCCCACAAAACCCAAACTCGCATCACTATCTCTGCAATCTCACACACTTTGGACCATAGAAAGCCACAAAATTCATATTACCCTCTACAGCAGAGGTCAGCAACCCCTGGCACATGTGCCAAGAGTGGCACTCCTGCCATATTTCACTGGCACGCCAGCAGCACAGGACCTGCAAGAGTTAAATGAAGTCGGAGTGTCCCTTCAGTGCTCTGCTAGAGCTGAGGCATAAGGACACTCCCCTTTGAGAGGGGTGCAGGAAACCCAGGGGGTGGAGCTTAATCGCTCAGGTCTCTGCCTGCTATAGTGATAGCTCCTGCCGTCTGCATCCTGCAAATGTTCCCCGAGGAGGAGAGGAAGCTGCTAGCAAAGTGAAACTAACAAGCACACAGGTCCCTTCCTTTAGTTCCTATTCTCATTAATGTCAGGCATTTGTGGTTATTAGTTTAGTGTTAGTAACTCCATGTGCCTCACATTAATAGGAATAAACCCCATCATGTCCCTCATATTAACCCCTGTGTGCCTCATATAAAGGTTACTAATATGTCAGACATATGGAGGTACTAATAAAAGACCTCAGTAATGAAGATACTTAATTATTACCTCCAAGGATTCACATATCCAAGGATTCACATATCACATATCAGTAACTCTTACACAAGGGTTAATGTGAGGAGATGATGGGGTTAATTGCTATTAATATGAGGCACATGGAGTTACTAAACTGTCATGCACAGGGCCAGACTTTTATCTACAATTGGTCCTGTACATTTCAATGGGCCCATACACATAGATCCTGTTTTTGCGACTTTGTGTCCGGGACAAATTGAGCTGTAAAATATAGAGTAGGTCCTATATATGTCCTATACCTTCCCTACACCTGTCCTATATATGTCCTATACCTTCCCCACACCTGTCCTATATATGTCCTATACCTTCCCTACACCTGTCCTATATACTGTATGTCCTATACCTTCCCTACACCTGTCCTATATATGTCCTATACCTTTCCTACACCTGTCCTATATATGTCCTATACCTTCCCTACACCTGTCCTATATATGTCCTATACCTTCCCTACACCTGTCCTATATATGTCCTATACCTTCCCTACACCTGTCCTATATATGTCCTATACCTTCCCCACACCTGTCCTATATATGTCCTATACCTTCCCTATACCTGTCCTATATACTGTATGTCCTATACCTTCCCTACACCTGTCCTATATATGTCCTATACCTTTCCTACACCTGTCCTATATATGTCCTATACCTTCCCTACACCTGTCCTATATATGTCCTATACCTTCCCTACACCTGTCCTATATACTGTATGTCCTATACCTTCCCTACACCTGTCCTATATATGTCCTATACCTTCCCTACACCTGTCCTATATATGTCCTATACCTTTCCTACACCTGTCCTATACCTTCACTACACCTGTCCTATATATGTCCTATACCTTCCCTACACCTGTCCTATACCTTTCCTACACCTGTCCTATATATGTCCTATACCTTCCCTACACCTGTCCTATATATGTCCTATACCTTCCCTACACCTGTCCTATATATGTCCTATACCTTCCCTACACCTGTCCTATATATGTCCTATACCTTCTCTACACCTGTCCTATACCTTTCCTACACCTGTCCTATATATGTCCTATACCTTCCCTACACCTGTCCTATACCTTTCCTACACCTGTCCTATATATGTCCTATACCTTCCCTACACCTGTCCTATATATGTCCTATACCTTCTCTACACCTGTCCTATACCTTTCCTACACCTGTCCTATATATGTCCTATACCTTCCCTACACCTGTCCTATACCTTTCCTACACCTGTCCTATATATGTCCTATACCTTCCCTACACCTGTCCTATACCTTTCCTACACCTGTCCTATATACTGTATGTCCTATACCTTCCCTACACCTGTCCTATATATGTCCTATACCTTCCCTACACCTGTCCTATATATGTCCTATACCTTTCCTACACCTGTCCTATATATGTCCTATACCTTTCCTACACCTGTCCTATATATGTCCTATACCTTCCCTACACCTGTCCTATACCTTTCCTACACCTGTCCTATATATGTCCTATACCTTTCCTACACCTGTCCTATATATGTCCTATACCTTCCCTACACCTGTCCTATATATGTCCTATACCTTCACTACACCTGTCCTATATATGTCCTATACCTTTCCTACACCTGTCCTATATATGTCCTATACCTTCACTACACCTGTCCTATATATGTCCTATACCTTTCCTACACCTGTCCTATATATGTCCTATACCTTCACTACACCTGTCCTATATATGTCCTATACCTTCCCTACACCTGTCCTATACCTTTCCTACACCTGTCCTATATATGTCCTATACCTTCCCTACACCTGTCCTATATATGTCCTATACCTTCCCTACACCTGTCCTATATATGTTCTATACCTTTCCTACACCTGTCCTATATATGTCCTATACCTTCACTACACCTGTCCTATATATGTCCTATACCTTCCCTACACCTGTCCTATACCTTTCCTACACCTGTCCTATATCTTCCCTACACCTGTCCTATATATGTCCTATACCTTCCCTACACCTGTCCTATATATGTCCTATACCTTCCCTACACCTGTCCTATATATGTCCTATACCTTCTCTACACCTGTCCTATACCTTTCCTACACCTGTCCTATATATGTCCTATACCTTCCCTACACCTGTCCTATATATGTCCTATACCTTCCCTACACCTGTCCTATATATGTCCTATACCTTCTCTACACCTGTCCTATACCTTTCCTACACCTGTCCTATACCTTCCCTACACCTGTCCTATATATGTCCTATACCTTCCCTACACCTGTCCTATATATGTCCTATACCTTCCCTACACCTGTCCTATATATGTCCTATACCTTCCCTACACCTGTCCTATATATATCCTATACTTTTCCTACACCTGTCCTATATATGTCCTATACCTTTCCTACACCTGTCCTATATATGTCCTATACTTTTCCTACACCTGTCCTATATATGTCCTATACTTTTCCTACACCTGTCCTATATATGTCCTATACCTTTCCTACACCTGTCCTATATATGTCCTATACCTTCCCTACACCTGTCCTATATATGTCCTATACCTTCCCTACACCTGTCCTATATATGTCCTATACCTTTCCTACACCTGTCCTATATATGTCCTATACCTTCCCTACACCTGTCCTATATATGTCCTATACCTTCCCTACACCTGTCCTATATATGTCCTATACCTTTCCTACACCTGTCCTATATATGTCCTATACCTTTCCTACACCTGTCTGTATTTGCAGCCCTGTCAATTTATTTTTAATCTATAGGTCAGTGAAAACCATATCCGTGCCATTTGTGTGCAGGAGGCCTAAGGCTGAAGCACCACGTTGCGTTAACACAGCGTTTTGGTGGCAAATTTTGCTGCGGTTTTATGAGCCAAAGTCACCGATGTACCGTTTGTCACCACGAACACGTAACGGTCGATAATAATGTCACCAATCTGCCTTACTGCCCACCTTAGAATTACCCGGCGTCCCTTCACATAAACTAGAACTCAAGATTGGCGGCCCTGTTCTACTCATGCGTAATCTGGATGCACCCCGATTGTGTAATGGCACGAGGCTACGTGTCACACAACTAGGAACAAATATCATTGAAGCCACTATTCTTACAGGAGCAGCTAAAGGTGACAGTGTGTTAACCCCACGCATTCCAATTATACCAAATCATTTCCCATTACAATTCAAACGACTACAATTTCCCCTTAAAGAGGACCCTTCACCATTTTGCCCACAGGCAGTTCTATATACTGCCGGAAAGCTGACAGTGCGCTGAGTTCAGCGCACTGTCGGCTTTCCCGATCTGTGTAGATTAATGCTGCTGCACACCGTATGCATGTGAAAAAGTGAAAATTTATTGGTACATATACGCCATGAATTTGGTAAATTGGTTTGTAAAGCATAAAGAAAGCACTAGATCATTTCAATGAACATAACGTTTCGGTCATATTAGACCTTCTTCAGATAGGATCTAGGGATGAAATAATACAAAAAACAACATAAGTACAATTAAACATGGCATATAAATAGGCGCAATGACCAAGAATACGTAGAACAGGAGTGAAAACAAGGAGAAAGGGAAAAAAGACAGAGAAAAAAAAACTGCTAAGAAAATAGAGTGTGAAAGGGGAGAAAGGGGGGCGGGAAAGGGAAGAAAAGGAACAGAAGGAACTGAGGAACCAAAGTAAGAGAAAGAGAGAGTGAGTAAGGAAGGATAAAGAGCAGCAATCCCAGGAAAAGAGTGAGTGAAGAGGGAATAAAAGCAGCAGTCCCAAGAAAAGAGTGAGTGAGGAGGGAATAAGAGCAGCAGTCCCAAGAAAAGAGTGAGTGAGGTGGGATTAAGAGCAGCAGTCCCAAGAAAAGAGTGAGTGAGGTGGGATTAAGAGCAGCAATACCTAGAGAGAAGGGAATAATAAGGAACCAGTAAAGGAGGCAAGTAAAAAGAAAGGCAAATAAAGAAGGGCGGCAAGTAAAGAAGGGAGGCAAGTAAAAAATGGAACCCAGCAGGTACAGTATGTAGATGGAGAGATAAGACCACCTGGTGTGCGGGAGGAAAACAAACCTAGGAGTTGGCAGAGTTTGCAGCGGGATCATGGCGTGCTGGGGAGGCGAAGATGAGGGGTTAATATACCCCAGAGCTGCATATGGGGCCAATGGGAGCAGCGCGTGAGCGCCGCGCCGCTCGTCCGGCCCGCTGGCGTGATTGTGCCGCGGGACCGGAAGTGACGCGGCTGGAAGTACGCATGCGTTCCACCGGCGGCGCGCATGCGCACAAGCGACCGCAACACAGAAGACGCCGGGCACCGAGAGGGGAGCAAGTAAATAGATAGGAGAAATGCAATAATGGGACAGTACTGGAAAGGGAGAAAAGGATGGAGATGAGAAGTAAAGGCTAGAATGGGGGGAAAAAGAAGAGAAGAAAGAAAAGGAGGTGTATATAAAAGCAAAAGATAAGGGAACAAAAGAAAGACAATGAAAAGTGCATTACAAATAAAGGCACATAAAGGAAAAACAATGCACAATGTGAGGTAGCATAATTAAAGGTAAAAGCACAATAAAAAGAAAAAACATTAGAAATACACTCATGAACCTAATGTGATGATAATAAGTAAAAAATGAAAAAAATGCTGAAAAATAAAAATAAAAAAATAAAAAATAAAAAATAACGAAACAATAGTACAAAATCCCGAAAAAATAGGTAAATAAAGAAATAAATGGAAAACGAAGGATAAGGAAATTGAAAAAAATTGAAAAAGATTGAAAAAATGAATGAATAAAGAAATGAAAAAAACTAAAAAAATTAAAAAAAATGATGAACATTAAAATAAATATGAGAATACTTAAGGAAAAAAAAGGGGGGGGGAAGGGGGGAATATAGTAACAATGGAAGGTAATACTAGCTTATGCTACCATATATCTCTACTATACCAGGGAGTGGCTGTGGGCTTTCATTTCATCTGTAAGAGATGGAAAAGATAAGCATTAGTATAACTGTAGTGGGAAAGCATAAG
Source organism: Leptodactylus fuscus (assembly GCF_031893055.1). Taxonomy (NCBI): domain Eukaryota; kingdom Metazoa; phylum Chordata; class Amphibia; order Anura; family Leptodactylidae; genus Leptodactylus; species Leptodactylus fuscus. The sequence continues at coordinate 121,038 of NW_027440181.1, read as the reverse complement.
AAACGCACCAGCCGGCGAGAAACCTAAGGACAAAAAAAAGTATATGTCATCGACATGAACAAGACAAATGGAATAAATATTACAATCTTCTTGATACAGTATATAAGGAGGTCCGTATATGCAAATGATAGTGCAAACGATAACAGTAGACCGTGTCGTCCGTGTCAAAAGGAATAAGTTCTGTCGTAGGCCCGATTGAGACCCATAGGTTCAATCGTGTTCAGAGTGTGAATCCAAAAGGATTCCCTTTGTTTGAGTCTAGCAATACGATTTCCACCGCGTCGAGATTCAGGAACATGTTCGATCACTTGGAATCTTAACTGTGACACATTATGTCTTGCCTTTTTGAAATGTGCTGGTACCGGTAAAGCATCCACTTGATTGCGTATTGTAGACTTGTGTTTAGAAAATCGGTCTCTTATATGTTGGGTTGTTTCCCCAACATACAGTAATCCACAGGGACATTTACCGTATTTTTCGGACTATAAGGGTATGGATAATATGGGAGGAAAATGTGTGTGCGTCTTATAGTCCGAATGCAGCGTGCGCAGCGTCTGTGTCCCGTCTGTGCGAATGAAAAGAATAGCAGCATGGTGCCTGCCTGCTCTGCCCCTCCTTCCCTGTCTGTGTCGCGTGTTTGCAGGAGCGAGATCTGAGAGGCAGGGAAGTAGGGGCGGGCCAGACAGGTGAAGGAAGCGTGGTTTCAAGCTTGCCGAGAAAACCACGCCTCTTTCACCCGTCTGGCTCGTCCCTCCTTCACTGCCTCTCAGATCTGGCTCCGGCAATGAAACCACACAGACAGGGAAGGAGGGGCGGGCCAAACGGGAGGAGGAGGCGTGGTTTTTCTCAGCAAGCTTGAAACCACGCCTCCTTCACCCGTCTGGCCCGCCCCTACTTCCCTGCCTGTGTGGCTTCATTGCAGAAGCAAGATCTGAGAGGCAGTGAAGGGGGGACGAGCCAGAGAGGTGAAAGAGGTGTGTTTTCAAGTTTGCTTAGAAAACCACGCCTCCTTCACCCGTCTGGCCCGCCCCTTTTTCTCTTCTTACATAGCTTCACTGCAGGGTGTCTCTTTCCATCCATGGATGAGATTAGATAGAATAGACAGATAGACAGACAGACAGACAGACAGACAGACAGATAGGATAGATTAGATAGATAGATAGATAGATAGATAGATAGATAGATAGATAGATATGTTCAAATCACCCCCATAGCCCTACAATACATATAAAACAAAAACATTACTGTGAAACACATACACATTTGGTATCCCTGTGTCCGAAAGCCCCCGGTTCTATTTACATTGGTGAAATATTATATTATTAGGTTATTAAATATTTCACCAATTTTTTTTCCTTAAATTTTTTTTTTCCCTATTTTCCTCCTCTAAAACCTTAGTGCGTCTTATGGTCCGGTGCGTCTTATAGTCCGAAAAATACGGTAAGTAGATAGACAACAAATGCTGAGTCGCATGTAAAGAAATCACGAATGGGGAAGCGATGTCCAGTGTGAGGATGAAGGAAGTGATCCCCACGGATGACAGCGGAACACTGTATACAGTGCAGGCACGGAAAAGTGCCCCGTTTGGGGGTAGCCAAAAATGTTTGTCTAGGTATTTTGATATTGCTACCGAAGTCGGCCTTGACCAAAGTATCTCTAAGGTTTTTCTCTCTCTTAAAGCTCATAAGAGGGGGATGTGAAAATTCTTCGATCTCTGGAAAAGATCTGTGCAAAAGGGACCAATGCTTACGGACAATACTATTGATTTTACTGGATAGGGGATGGTATTTTTGGACGAATGGGATTTGCTTGGGTCTGAGTCTACTAGAAGCGCTAGAGGGCTGATGGACCTCATGTGTAAGGGCTTTATGGAGAACTGGACTAGGGTAACCCTTTTCCCTAAATCGCTGTGTCATTTCACTGAGACGTGTTGTCTGGACCACAGGATCAGTGACAATCCGTCGTACCCGCTTGTACTGTGAAATCGGTAGTGAGTTCTTGGTGTTTGGTGGATGGTTACTGGAATAGGCTAGCAGGCTATTTCTGTCAGTGGGTTTGGTGTACAGATCATAGCTAATATATCCCAGCTCATCTTTAAGAACCCAAGTGTCTAAAAAGTTAAGTTTAGAAAGATCATGATGGATTGTAAACTGTAATTCAGGATGAATACCATTGAGTACATTGTGGAATGAGAGTAACGATGCGAGGGATCCATTCCAGACACAGAAGATGTCATCAATATAGCGACGCCAATAAATGGCGTGCTCTTTGAATAGAGAATGGGGATAAACATGGTCAACTTCAAACATGTGCATGTATATGTTGGCATAAGGTGGTGCCACGTTAGAGCCCATTGCGGTGCCCCGGATTTGCAAAAACATATCGTCATGAAGAAATTATTATGCAAGATAGTATGGAGAAGGTCAAGACAGAAATTAAGTTCCTCGCCAGATATGTTGTTGGCTAAGAGAAACCGTTTAGTGGCTAGAAGACCCTTGTCGTGTTGAATGGACGTATAGAGACTAGTGACGTCCCAAGAAACCAAGATGGTGTGACTGGGGCATGGAGAGATAGCAGTAAGTGTGTCCATAAAATGCGAGGTGTCAAGAAGGAAGGAGGTGGTATTGCGAATAAGCGGAGTGAAAATTTTATCAAGTAGCTTAGATAGAGGAGCAAGAATAGAATCTGTGCTAGCTACAATAGGACGTCCAGGTGGTTTGTGTAAGTTCTTGTGCACCTTAGGTAATATGTAGAAGACAGGAGTGATAGGATGATGATTGGTCAAATATTCAGAAGTTTTACTATCAATGATACCTGTCTGTAGATAATGTTCCAGATGTGAATGTATGAGGGCCGCTACTTGCGAGGTAGGGTTGTGAGATAATGGAAGATATGTATTAGTATCAGCTAATTGTCGTCTCACCTCCTCAAGGTAGTCTGTCTTGTTCATAACCACTAGGGCGCCCCCTTTGTCCGCAGGTTTGATTATAATGTCAGTATTGTTTTGTAACTCACTGAGGGCTACACATTCTTCGTGTGAAATATTAGACCGTTGCTTAAACCTTCCTAAGTTGACATCATGTAGGAGATTCCGTGTATCTCGTTCTACTAGTGCAATGTATGCCTCAATCGGATGACTATTTTTAGGTGGCAAATAGAGGCCCCCCTCCCTCCCTGATAATGCTCGTCTATGGACGAGTACTGCGAGCAGATGGAGGGGGCGTTCCTCCCCACTCACACAGAAACGCCCTTCTGACCAGAGAAGAGCTACGGTACCGGGACCGTAAGCTCTTCACACTGGGCCCAGATCGGGAAAGCCGACAGTGCGCTGAACTCAGTATATAGAACTGCCTGTGGGCAAAATGGTGAAGGGTCTTCTTTAAGTTGGCTTTTCCAATGACCATTAATAAATCCCAAGGACAAACGCTGAAAGTAACAGGAATACATTTGGCCACACCAGGCTCCTCACATGGACAACTTTATGTGGCTGCTCAAGAGTATCCTGTGCCCAAAACTTACATGTACTGGCGGAAAATAACAAATCATACAATGTCATATATCCAAGTATATTCACCTGTAATACCTCTGTCCCAAAGACACTATGTACAGTTTATAACAACACCGTATAGCGGCTGAAATACAAATTATATTCAACACAAAACTCTCATGTATTCTCAGAATGACAGCAACAACAAGATACACAGTTACATTTTATATCCCATCCCTTATACGCAGTATGAAAACCTTACCCGCTCCTGTATTTACCCACTGCTACAATCACCGCAGACGAAGTCGCGGGTACCAGCTAGTAAATAAATAAAATGTAAAATAAGCCTTACAGATCATTTCATTCCTCTGCAGAGTGAGAACGTTCCCCAATACTTACACATGCACTATCGCACTTACCCTCTGGACAGAAGGCGGCTCATCTCAGCTACTTGCATCATTTACAAGATGGAAAAGGCTGAATGTCAGATAGTAGGCCTGAAAAACAAAATGGAGAGGGAAATCAGATGAAAACCAGCGGCCATGTCACTTTTTTAGTAAGAGATCTGTACAAAAGGTGCCGGAAAATAGTGAAACAGAGAATTAAGAAAAATATCCTCTTCTATATTGGTTGTAGGAAACAATGGCAGAGGTAGCCGGATGCGGGTGTCAGGCCCCTCCGATTTCCGATACTGATGGCCTACCCTATAGAAACATTAAATATACGTACACAAGCTTCCATTATATGCAGCCAAATACACTGAAAAAAAGGGGGCGCCAAACAAGGCTGGCGGGGGCATATGGCATATTCAGAGTGAGTCATGCCACAGTGTACAATCTTCTTGTATTACTCCAACGCTGCACAACTAGATTCCGAGCAAGGACACAAAAATTCCTTCAGGCCAGGGAAACATTGCAACTCCCCCCCCCCCCCCCCCCTAGCGCTACTTATCGATATGAACTATCGGGTCACAGTCTACATTACTGCAAGCAACTTAGACTGAACACAATGCCAGAGAGGTTTCCAAACTAGCTGAAAGAGGAGACGTTGCTTACAGGACCCAATCCAACCTCATATTTCACAAAACCCTTGAAAGGATTAAGCAATGACCTGTTTGTTACCATGGCCGGCTACTCCAATTTTTGTTGGCGCAAGTCTTCATTCATTGAACCAAGGGCAATAGATTTGTTGTATTCTGTCACAGCAAAGTAAAAACCCCAACAAAATGGCTAAAGCTCCGTTCACATCTGCGCGGGGCCCCCTGAAAAACGGCAGATGAAGATATCCTGCATGGAGGACTTTCCTCCGCCAGTTTCAGTTTAAAAGCGACGGACACCTAATAGACCCCATTGACTATAATGGGGCTCCACTGGGCTCCATGTGTAACCGGTAACAAGGGATCAATTGTGTTATTGCACAAAGAGTTAAATCCATTGACATACAACCAATTATTCCACATTATCGTCTCCCAGTGAGCGGGAAACGGACTGCGGAGTTTGATGCCCAGGGGCCGGTTCTGTCGACTCTACACCATCATCTATTTCCAGGATCTTGACCAGCAGAAGATGAAGTGGATGTGCCCCTGCCCCCCTTATCAGATTTGGACATTACAGAACTTTAGCGCTACGAGTATCACATATGTTAGAAACACTATTATATAGGAATACTACTATGGAATATTATTGTATGGTTTCTAAGCGGTTTATTTTGTATTGGGGATATTTTCGGGGGATAATACTGTATGCAGGAACGCAGTTTGGGGGTTGATCGGTCGGGGTGGGCCTCCATATCAAATGTTCACCCTGGGGCCCCCATTCCTAGTTACGCCACTGTGTGATGATGTCATGATATTAGCCATGACACCCCCTAATAGCATTGGCGTAACTAGGAATGGCGGGGCCCCGTGGCGAACTTTTGACATGCCCCCCCAAACCGACGACCTCAACCAACCCCCTCCTCCGCACTCTATAATGCCCCATAGTGGCCCCTGCACACAGCATTATGCCCCATAATGCCCCCTGCACACAGTATTATGTCCCATAGTGGCCCCTGCAAACACTATTATGTCCCTCAGTGGCCCCTGCACACAGTATTATCCCCCATAGTGGCCCCTGCACACAGTATCATCCCCCATAGTGGCCCCTACACACAGTATTATCCCCCATAATGGCCCCTACACACAGTATTATCCCCCATAGTGGCCCCTACACACAGTATTATCCCCCATAGTGGCCCCTACACACAGTATCATACCCCATAGTGGCCCCTGCACACAGTATTATACCCCATAGTGGCCCCTGCACACAGTATTATACCCCATAGTGGCCCCTGCACACAGTATTATACCCCATAGTGGCCCCTGCACACAGTATTATACCCCATAGTGGCCCCTGCACACAGTATCATCCCCCATAGTGGCCCCTACACACAGTATTATCCCCCATAATGGCCCCTACACACAGTATTATCCCCCATAGTGGCCCCTACACACAGTATTATCCCCCATAGTGGCCCCTGCACACAGTATTATGTCCCATAGTGGCCCCTGCACACAGTATTATACCCCATAGTGGCCCCTGCACACAGTATTATACCCCATAGTGGCCCCTGCACACAGTATTATACCCCATAGTGGCCCCTGCACACAGTATCATCCCCCATAGTGGCCCCTACACACAGTATTATCCCCCATAATGGCCCCTACACACAGTATTATCCCCCATAGTGGCCCCTACACACAGTATTATCCCCCATAGTGGCCCCTACACACAGTATTATCCCCCATAGTGGCCCCTACACACAGTATTATGCCCCATAGTGGCCCCTACACACAGTATTATGCCCCATAGTGGCCCCTACACACAGTATTATGCCCCATAGTGGCCCCTACACACAGTATTATGTCCCATAGTGGCCCCTACACACAGTATTATGCCCCGTAGTGGCCCCTACACACAGTATTATGCCCCATAGTGGCCCCTACACACAGTATTATCCCCCATAATGGCCCCTGCACACAGTATTATGCCCCATAGTGGCCCCTGCACACAGTATTATCCCCCATAGTGGCCCCTGCATACAGTATTATGCCCCATAGTGGCCCCTGCACACAGTATTATCCCCCATAGTGGCCCCTACACACAGTATTATCCCCCATAGTGGCCCCTACACACAGTATTATCCCCCATAGTGGCCCCTACACACAGTATTATGCCCCATAGTGGCCCCTACACACAGTATTATGCCCCATAGTGGCCCCTACACACAGTATTATGTCCCATAGTGGCCCCTACACACAGTATTATGCCCCGTAGTGGCCCCTACACACAGTATTATCCCCCATAATGGCCCCTGCACACAGTATTATGCCCCATAGTGGCCCCTGCACACAGTATTATCCCCCATAGTGGCCCCTACACACAGTATTATCCCCCATAGTGGCCCCTACACACAGTATTATGCCCCATAGTGGCCCCTACACACAGTATTATCCCCCATAATGGCCCCTGCACACAGTATTATGCCCCATAGTGGCCCCTACACACAGTATTATCCCCCATAGTGGCCCCTACACACAGTATTATGCCCCATAGTGGCCCCTACACACAGTATTATGCCCCATAATGAACACTTATAAACAATTATTATACTGTGGGGTCTTTTCAGACTCCAGAGTATAATAATCGGAGACCCAGGGGGAGAAAAACATTAAAAAATAACTCTGTTACTCACCTATCTCCCGGTCCCTACGCTGTTGGCCTCCGAAGTAGTCGATCTTCAATGACGTCAGACGTCATCGTGGAAAGGTAAGTAACAGTGTTTTTTATGGTACTTACCTCTCTCGGACCACCAATCATTATACTCGGGGGTCCGAAAAGACACCCCCCCCCTCTCCCCCCCCCCCCCCCCCGAGAATAATGATAGCAGCGGAAGCGGTTGTCAACGGGCCCCTAATGTCCCGGGCCCTGTGGCAGCTGTCTCTGCTGTTATGGCGGTAGTTACGCCACTGCCTAATAGTTATTGTGCCCCTGTACAATCCAGTTCTTTGTCATTTTCAGATCCCTGAAATTGATTTTAAAGGCCATCAGTTTTGAAAATATGGATAATCCCTTTAAGTACGTCTAAGCAGACACATTATATCACAGTTGAATGAACCTGGAATCGGTCAACGCTCTCACGTGTGAATGACGTCCTCCCGACTCTACAGCAAATGTCAGGTCAAAGGAGAATCAGACACGTTAGACTTCAACATGTACAATAGTATGCTGCGGGGGTAGATAAGGAGGGGTCTTGCTTCTTGCCATCCCCTTAGTGAAAAACCATGCATGCTCAGCGCAATGTACTAGCCATTAAGGCTAGGAGTGCACAAGACTGAAAAGCACTGAGCCACATAACCCTAAATCTGCAGATATCATGGTGTGGCCGTATGGCTAGGGGATCGATTCCTGTCTAATGGAAACAACAGTGCTATATATTTACCTATGTATCCACTAATAGGGAACTGGTGGGACTGGATCCAAGGGTACATGGCTCCTTGGGAAGACTCTGTAATACAACATGCAGTGAGGTATATCATATCATCTTATATCTATATGGGTCCATATTAGACCATAACCCTTTCACATCCAGGTCTGCATGGCAATCTAGAGATATGACATGGGCCCTGCCACCTGGCACACACAACACAATCTGAAGACATCTTAAATGCCAGAGTTCCCCTTTAACACTACCGTCACCAGGTATGGCACACTATTACACGTACGCCGCACGCACACATATATACACACACATATATAGATGTAAGCGTTGTCATCAGTGGGTGGTGAAATATCAGTTTATAGTGCGATATACACACAGATCACCGGCGTGAACCATTACGTTGCAGGTAACACATTGTGTAATGTACGGTGTGAATTGTACAATTCTGTAATGAAAATGAAGTGTGAATAAAAGCAACGACCGGACTACAAAGTGATCCGCCACAGGTTTACAGTACGGCCACTCATCTTACTTTACCACATGACTGTTTAACCCATTCTCCGCCATAAAAAAAAACCCCATTCACAAAAAAGTGACTGCCGATAAGTGACCGCCGAGTCAGCCATCTTGTCACAATATGGATTGCGGTATTGTAAAGATTTCCCTATCACCGGCCTGGTCACCATTTACATTTTCACGCGATCGATTCACTAATCAATAACAATTGTATTTTGCGGATATCGGCGAGTTATTGTGTCCTATGATCAGGATGGGGGTCAATGTCTAGTGGAACACAACTTGCTATGGAATAGGAAAATCCTGCGTAATTGCTTTACATTCAGGGGTTAATAAGCGAGTGAGCAAGCAACAGCGCGTGTCCTGCAGGGGTAACTTCCATTGCTGGGGACCTATAGCATATAGTATTGCAGTCCTATAGGGACTCCATTAGGAAATTCAGCCATAGAATGGATGCTATGCAGGATATCACACCTGTGTAATAATGGAGGGCAAGACACAAGAGCACATTGGGTTCAGCCCCCTTGGAGGTGACAGGGGGGAGCATTGCACAGGTTAGGCACTGAAAGGGTTACATGCTGGTTGCATGAGGTAAATGTATAGGGCTAGGCAGGAGTGAGGGCAGTATACACAGTGCAGGGCACGGCACTAAACCCTGCTCCACCTGTACAGCTCCTACCGTGTCCGTGCAGGCTGTGCTCACACCACCGGCTCCCAGTCACATAAATCCCGGGGAAATCCTCTGTCACAGCCCGGCTGGCTCCGGCTTCCTCTTCCCTGTTCGGCTAGAAGACATAGGCAGCTTTCTGAGGACTCACAAAGACAGCAGTGCGGCTGGGAAGTGCAGATCACACATTAGCAGACAGGTAGCGATGCCTCACACACGCCCCCTAGTGGCGGCCGGGGAACTACAAGCTCAGTGCCCAGACTTCTGAGGAGATTGTCAGCACTGTATATATGGAGTATATATATACTGTATATGGAGTATATAGCCCGTATATACAAGCATGTCATACACAGCATAATAGAAGATGGAAAAGTTCTCTTATGTTACACTATACAATGAATAGAATACAGATTACAGACTAGATGAAGCTTTTTCCAGTCACAGTTATTGTCAATGATATATACAGGACAGGGCTGCACTTAAAGGGGCATGCGCACACAGGGAACCCAATTTTGGGCATAAGTGTTGACACACCTCAATCACATATTATTGGTAAACCATACACCCCAATTTTTTCATGTGACCCCTCCCAGTATAATCCTCCTACAGTCACCCGTAAATTATATGTCCCCCCCTCCATCTCTGCCCTCAGATTCATGTCTTTCGCCCCCTTTATCTGCTCACAGTTTCATGGCCCCCTTCATGGTCCCCTCAATGTTTAACACAAAAAACACTTATACTCACCTTCCAACGCTCCCCCGCCGCTCTCTCCGCGGTCACTCACATAGTTGTAGGCGCAATGTGACGTCATCACATCGCGTCTACACATGCAGAAGCCGGAGCGCAGCAGTAAGGCAGGAGCTGAGCTGTGACAGCTCCTGCTTTACTCGCTTATGTGTTCAACTCATCGCCGACCAGACACCAATGAGTTGAAACCGGGACATACTTCCCAAAATCCGGGACCGCGGGACAAAACACCGAATTCTTGAATGTCCCGCGGAAATCGGGACAGTTGGGAGGTATGTCAATGGTCTGTATACAATGCATAAAACCCAGGTACACTAAATCTAGAGTAAAGCTCATTGTAAGAGGGGGAAGAATTTTCACATGATCATTTTCTGTACCCTTAGTGCCAGAGTGCCCCCTAAAGATTAGCGTGCCCCTAAAGAATATTAGAGTGCTCCCATAAAGAACATTACAGTGCCCCGATGAAGAAAATTACAGTGTCCCCATAAAGAAGAGTAGAGTGCCCCAATAACCATTGTCCGAGCCCTTTCAAATGATTGTTTTTTATAGGCACCCAGGAACATGTATTACACATATATTCTTTCCATACATATTAGTAGTAACACTTTCTATAATAATGGACTATGGGCACGGCCGGCCCTCATACAGCGGTCACTTCTTCCCCATCTACTAATAATGCAGCACTAGAAGTTGCCATAAAGGTCTCTCCCAATCTTCAGGACACTGGACGGTCCCCCATGATGCCAACCCCACAGTGTATGTGTCAGTGCAGGACAATGGAACACTGCCAGGCAGGAGCTACCTGAGGGTCTCACGGCCATGACATCACGTCACCTGCGCACGGCCAACTGACATTCAGAACTTAACTGTCGACGGCGGAGAGAAGACTTTCTACGGATTGCTTCAGATTTTATTGAGCCTTTTGGACATATTTTGATTGTGAGAGACGACCAGAATGGCGTCCATTGGAAGAGGAGAGGAGAAGAAGAGGAAGAGGGAAGAGGAGAGCGATGAAGAGGAGAAGAAGAGAGAAGAGAAGAGGAAGAAGGAAGAGGAGAGTGACAGAGAGGTGAAGAAGAAAGAAGAGAAGAGGAAGAGAGAAGAGAGTGACGATGGATTAAAGAAGAACAAGAAAAGAAGAAGATCCCAGGATAAAGGATCGGAGGACCTGGAGCTGACCCCTGACAGCAGCCAAGACGCTGGACCATCAGGCCCCTACCCCGGCCTTACCATCGGCCGCTTCATCCTCCACAAGGAGTTGGGTAGGGGCAGCTTTGGCAAAGTAAGTTTTATCACTTCTTATTCATTTTGACCCCCATATTATTTTCTGTTGTCAACATTGCGGGCTGGGTAGATATTAACCCCTTAACCACTTCAGTCCCGGGCCAATTTGCGGTTTATTTTGTACGTGCGGTTTTGAGGGCTGTAACATTTTTCCCGTATGTCTCACTCAACTAATTTTTGCGTCTTTTTTCGGGGACACATAGGGCTTTATTTTTATGTTGTTTTTATTCTCAAATGTGTTTTAATTTTTTTTTATATCCGGGAAAATATAAATATAATAGGAGGGAAATTGTGTCTGGTTTTCAATGTATTATTTTTTATTATTATTATTTAATAACACAAAGTGTCACTGAAAAACTTTATAAAATAGTTTTTCCTCTCCGTTATGGTAATTTTTATTTTGCATGGTGTCGTCGGGGGTGGGGCTATAAACTTTAATAACAGCATTTTATTAGCGTATTATTGTTTTTTTATATTATTATTATTTTATTTAAATTTTTTAAAAACTTTTAATTATATTTTTATTTTGTTTTATTTTTTCAGATTGTGTCCCCATAAGGTGATAAAAGACCTTTGGGGACATCTGATCACTTTTTTTTGTATTGGAGGCCGATTTCCCCTGCAACTGGGGCTGGTACATTTAGCCTCAGTTGCAGGAGCAATACAACCTCCTGCACGCTGTATACACAGTATACAGAGCTGATCTGGGTCCTGTAGCTCTTGCAAGACGCTACTCCCGGCGGATCACGTAACCGCCAGGTCAGAGGGTGGCCGCATCATGGCGGCGCCCACAACCATGTATACAGCGCTCATTGAGCGATGTATACACAGCGATCGAGATGGCAGGGAAGGGAATAAAGCAGAAGAGATGACAGAATTCCGGCAAATACCAGGCATGGATGAATAAAAAACTTGAACCTTTATTCTTCAATCTGTAAAAACCAACAAACCATCCTATTCACAGGGAGTAACAAAGCTTATTCACCTTAGGCTACGCGTTTCGGAACGGCGGTTCCTTGTTCATGGCATGTTAGCAGATTGTGAATACCTGACTTAAAGGGATTCTACAATTAAACTACTTTTTTTCTAATTACCACATCGGAATAGCCTTAAGAAAGGCTATTTGTCTCCTACCTTTAGACGTGGTCTCCGCCACGCCGTTCCGTAGAAATACCGGTTTTAACCGGTATGCAAATGAGCTCTCCGCAGCAATGAGGGCGGGCCCCAGCGCTGAAAGGCCGATGAGCGCATCCCCAATGCTGCCTGAGAGCTCTTTCCTGCGCCGCCTCCTTCTTCTGCCGCAACTCCGCCTCTTCTGGCTTCTCTTGCACTTGTGGTTCTATAGAGGAGCATAGAGAGGCCACCCCAAAATGGCCGCCGGCCAGCTCCTGTATTGAACTGCAAGAGCGGCTACCCAAAAATGGCCGGCGGCCATTTTTGGGTAGCCGCTCTTGCAGTTCAATACAGGAGCTGGCCGGCGGCCATTTTGGGGTAGCCGCTCTTGCAGTTCAATACAGGAGCTGGCCGGCGGCCATTTTGGGGTAGCCGCTCTTGCAGTTCAATACAGGAGCTGGCCGGCGGCCATTTTGGGGTAGCCGCTCTTGCAGTTCAATACAGGAGCTGGCCGGCGGCCATTTTGGGGTAGCCGCTCTTGCAGTTCAATACAGGAGCTGGCCGGCGGCCATTTTGGGGTAGCCGCTCTTGCAGTTCAATACAGGAGCTGGCCGGCGGCCATTTTGGGGTGGCTTCTCTATGCTCCTCTATAGAACTACAAGAGCAAGAGAAGCCAGAAGAGGCGGAGTTGCTGCAGAAGAAGGAGGCGGCGCAGGAAAGAGCTCTCGGGCAGCAATGGGGATGCGCTCATCGGTGTTTCAGCGCTGGGGCCCGCCCTCATTGCTGCGGAGAGCTCATTTGCATACCGGTTAAAACCGGTATTTCTACGGAACGGCGTGGCTGAGACCACATCTAAAGGTAGGAGACGAATAGCCTTTCTTAAGGCTATTCCAACGTGTTCATTAGAAAAAAAGGGTAGTTTAATGGTAGAATCCCTTTAAAAACCCACATGTGATGGTGTCTCCACCCCTAATAAAAAAAAAAATCTGTGAATAAGCTTTATTAAGCTGCTCCCATACTGACATGAATAAACTCTATATAACAGAATTGTGTATATGTGCTGTCAGTTATTATGGATGAAGGTTATAAGTGAAATCCATGAATAAAGATGTAATAATCACATATCACACAAATCCATCCCAACCACAAACATACAATAGTCGTCAGTGCTTATGTAACAATCCTACCTGAATAGAACTCTCACCATAACCCCCGATCATCTTATAGTATGACTGACATGTAGACTGTCACATTGAATATGATTACACTTGCTGTTATACTGTCGCTGTGACACTCACCTATGATTATAAGAAGGCATCACCATGGTAAACATTCCCATACTGTGTGCGATCATGTGACTTGCTAGGGGCGTGTCTATGAGGACGGGAAGAGAGATCATCCAAGATACCTCTACTGTGGTGAGTGACTACATTCTAGTGTGAAATGCTCTCTATCTCCCCCTAGTGGTAACATATGGTAATGCGTAGGTCATTATGACTGCTTGTAACTACATGATAACAGATTTATCAATGTATAATTCACGATCTCAAGCACACTTATTAATAGAAAGTTCCCAATACATTACTCATAGGCAACCTGCAAGAAATTAAGATATAAATATATGTCTATAGGGTCTCCAGTCCACTGAAGTTATATAAACTCTTAATAGTGCATAAATGTGAGATAAACTAGATCTACTCTGCACATGTCTTATTAATACATAGAAAGGTAATGTTATGTACATATCGTTGATTTGATCTACAATAAGCACACTACTATGTAAAATTACCATGCAAGCACAATATTATAATTCTCCATGTGCACTTATGGGGATAAAAGAATAGACAGGAGCATATAGAGATGGAAATCCATATGTCATATTATCCTGCTTTTGAATCGATACATCATCAAATCCATCAACCACAAGGGCACGTTGTAATATTTAGTATGAACTATAGTGCAATTGGTCTATGGGCAAAAAACCATTAGTATACGTAAGACAAATCGGTCCGTATATTCAGTCCGTTAGGAATTCTGGAATTCAGTTCCATAATCCAATACGCTTCTCTGAGCATCAATTTTTTCCTCCAGTTCCCTCCCCTAATGGGTTTAGGAACTTGTTCAATGGCATAGAACTTCAATGTGTCTGTGTTACCATTGTGTTTAGTTGAAAAATGTCGGGAAACATTAGATACGTTCTCTGTATTTCTACTGCTGTCGGATATATGCTCTGATATCCTAGTTTTAACATTTCATATGGTGCAGCCAACATATAGAAGATTGCACATCTCACATTCAATCACATAAACCGTATGATGGCCATTACAGTTTAGGAAACTTTAATACCATACATTTTGGTGTTATTAGAGTCTGAGAAGGTTTTAGTTTATTTGACGTATTTGCACATAGTACAGCGATTAAGGCCACAACTGTAGAAGCCTTTAATGTCTAACCATGTAGTGGAAGATGTTTTGTTTCTGACATACAGACTGGGAGACAACCTGTCTCCAATAGTGCAGCCTCGCCTAGCTACTACTTGTATACCGTTTTGTAAAATTTGTCTCGTTATGGGATCTTGCATAAGAATAGGCATATTTCTGTGTATGAAGTTTTTAATAGAGTTAAACTGATTACTAAATGGGGTGGAAAACACTACAGCGTTTTGTGAACTACTGGATCCATTCTGCTGTTTATTATGTACTTTGTCTTTAAGTAAAACCTCTCTGGGTAAGGAATCCACTTTATTTGCTGCTCATTGTAATGACCATTTGGGGGAACCTCTCATATGTAATCTGTCCAAAGTAATCTGTTTTTTGTTCTTGGTATGAGGCATGAGTAGAACACGCACGTCGCGTGCGTATCAATTCGCCAACTGGGATGGATTTGAGTGTGTGATTAGGATGATGACTGCTGGCTAATAAAAGAGTATTGCCTGCTGTGCTTTTCCTATACACACTTGTATTGACACAACCAGTATTTAGATCCCCTTCCAACCAAACGTCCAGAAAGGATATTTTAGACGCCTGGTGGGAATAAACCTTCCCTGCCATCTCTCTGGGAGCTCCGGCTGAAGTTACAGCCGGGTCCCAGCTTCAGCAGCTGCACGATCTCCGTGCAGCTGCTGTGTTCTGACTGGACGTACCGGTACATCCTGTCAGAACTAGGCAAACACTATCCGGACATTTATAGTCTATGGGCGGTCCGCAGTGGTTAACCCCTTAAGGACGCAGGGTACTTTGGGCCGTAAGGCTCAGATCCCGTTCTTCAAATATGACATCTTTTACTTTATACTACAGTATTGCAGTGAATAGCAAAATCCCAGCAGTTCTATTAGAGGCTGCCTCTGGCATCGTGCAATAGAACCAATGCTATGACAAGCCTGGAAGTCTTCATAACAACCTCTGGTGACGTTCAGGAGGGCGGCGATCAGCGGAAAATGGCGCAGTTTACACGCTGCGGTCGCATTTGACCGCAGTCTGTAAAGGGTTAACAGCACCGACCGCTGCTGTTAGTGGCATGTCCTGGCTGTATTATACAGCTGGCATCTGCCGTGTATGGAGAGAGCTCAGCTCGTGAGCTCTCTCCATACATCCCCATGCGACCCATGACGTAATACTACGTCAAAGGTTGCTAAGGGGTTAATTGTATTCTAGGTCTATGGGGCGACTGTAAGGACACCCAGAGACTTTCCTGCCCCCATGACCACTGTTGTAGGCCCCATATCTCATCTGCTCTGTGTATCACCATAGTTAGGTTTAGTGTTAATACACCCAGAGACATAAGTATGGTAGATTACCCTTCTGTGTAGAAAATGGATCCATTTTGTTTTGAACATTGACCTCTATGTATACGGATGACCATCTGTTGGCATTCATTAAACGGATCAGAAAAACAGATGAAAAAACAAAAAAAACGTGATCTAAATTGAGCCGAATGCTAATCCCAAACCGATCCATCCCCCCATCTTGTGCCTATTCTGTTCATTCCCATATGGTAATAGTAGAGACCCCCTTTATGGCCTTTCCATACACAATCCCAGAGCTGACACTACATGATGCCTATGAGCCCCTTTTCCTTTTCGATGTAACAACCATTTTCTATTTGTCTCCTTCAGGTTTTCCTGGCATCAGTCCCTGGCCGACAGACCTTCATGGCCATCAAGACCATCGAGAAAGGAGAGGACGACATGGAGACCATCCTGAGAGAGCAGCAGATACTCGCCGCTGCCAGAGAATGCCCCTTCATATGCCACCTCTATGCCGCACACCACTCTGAGCAGCGGGCATACATCATCACCGAGTATCTGTCTGGAGGCAGCCTGGCAGATTTGATAAAGATGTGCGGCAGCCTGAACATCGGGAACGTAAGGTAAGAAAAAGGGGTAAAAACCGGGGGAGAGGGGGGGGGGAAGGGGGAGAAGGTAAAAGCTGAGGTCAAGGGTTGTAGTCAGGGCTTTGCTAACACTGAGATTTCTCTTTGTTCTTCCCATGAGATTCTACACGGCAGAGGTTATTTGCGGACTTCAGTTCCTCCATGGACACGGCATCGTCCATCGGTAAGAACTTTCTTCCTTCTATGTCTCTCCTTTACATTCTGGATTTCATGCACCCAGCTTTCCTAGGGTCCTGCCTGGCTATTCTGCCTGGTCTTGTATTTACCCATCCCCTGTCTCCATTGTCACTGGGCAGATTCTCATTTTCTTCTCTTATTTCATTACAGTGACATCAAACCAGCGAACATTATGTTGGATGCAGAAGGGCACACCCGAATCATCGACCTGGGGCTGGCCCGAGATGGAATCACCGCCTCCACCAAAATCTGTGGCGTGACGGGCACCTTCAACTATATGGCCCCAGAGGTGCATTTCAAGCAAGGATACGGCATAGCAGTGGACTGGTGGAGCTTAGGCATCGTGGTGTCCCAGATGTCAACAGGACGCCACCCGTTGTATGAAGGATCAATCCGACGGGAAGGCTTTATAGCCAAGCTCACCAGACAGCCCGAATTTCCACCTGACATCGATGCGGACTTGAAACAACTCATCGAAAACCTGCTATGCAAGAATCCGAGGCAGCGCATGGGTTTGTGCAGGAACATCAAGGAACATCCATTCTTTTCTACCATCAGCTGGGAAGAACTGGAGCAGAGGAGAACACGGCCACCTTTTACACCATTTCAGCCAGTTCTGGAGAAGGAACATCTACAGTGGCCTGAGGATTGGAGCGCCCTTCACCCAGCGGAACATCAGGACTATACATCACCAAGCTGGGATGCCTTGCAGAACACACCGGCGCCCACAGACCAGAACTTGACTCCTCCATGTCTCTGCTGCTCTGTACGACCACGGCTGCAATGAAACACCGACTCTCTCCTCCATCATGCCACACTTGCCAGGCCAGCGTGAAGATCGTCTATGTCACCAGGAGCGGCCTGTGCTCAGCCGAGCACAGGCCTGGTAAGTATGATGCACAACACACATCACATACACTACATGATAGGTATAGGCACCACATACACTACATGATAGGTATAGGCACCACATACACTACATGATAGGTATAGGCACCATGTAGACACATAGAGATAGCGGCCATTGATCCTGGGATTTATTCCGATTGCCAGATTTGGGGTCAGGAAGGAATTTTCCCCTATGCTGAGGATAATTGGCCCATTCCTCACAGGGTTTTCGCCTTCCTTAGGATCAAAACACGGCCTTAAATAGGATTAGATGAGAAGTAAGTAGTAGTAATAGTAAGCTAAAAATAGGAATTAATAGGAAAAAAATGTAGTTACAAAAATATAAAGATTAGATAAATGTATAAGAAACATAAATAGTATAGAAATCTAGGAAAAAAAAAAACTAAAAAAAAAAAAGATATAGCTTATAGTTCAGACATAAACACGCACACACACATATAGAATATATATACATATATACACTAGCTTAGTATAAAAAATAGGATAATATGTACCGGTAGTTCTAATATTATAGTACAAAAAAAAGGAAAAAAAAATAAAATAAAATATAATTTATAGATCTCATACACATATACACTAGGTTAGTAGACGTAGCTAAAAATAAAACTTAATACATAGTTTTAAGATTATAGATTGGAGGGAAATATAGAAAAATTAAAATAAAATATGTTAGAACACACACACACACATATATATATATATATATATATATATATATATATATATATAGTAGCTCAGTAGGTAAAAAAAAATAGCATAATATATTGTTATACTGCATAGTAATAAATAGTACAATATAATAATTATATAATATCATACATATACATATAGACATAATATAATAGTAATATAGTAATATAATATAACCCCTCCCCCATCTATAAATAAGATTAGTAACATACACATACATATAGACATAATATAATAGTAATATAATAATATATGACCCCTCCCCCATCTATAAATAAGATTAGTATCATACATATACATATAGACATAGTATATATAATAGTAATATAATAATATAATATGACCCCGCCCCATCTATAAATAAAATTCTCCCCTTTACCGCTTACATCTTTGTCCTTGTCTTTATTCTCATTGGATGTCCTTGTAGTAAATCTTGTACAGGCCTCAATGTCCTTTCCCCAGCACTCGGGATCTTCAGGGGTTTCCAATCACACTTAAGTCATTTTACCTATAGATGTCTATAGGTGGTGTGAACAGAGCCCCAAAGGGTTGTCAGCTCTTTACCATCCCTTCCTGTAACCTGTGGTCAGACCTGACTGCAGGCGTTCACATTCCCTACAGCGCCTCTAGAGGTAATGAAGTATAACACACTTCTCACTAACATCACTGGGTTGTCCATGGACGTGTTGGGTCTTCTAGAACAAGAGGCTCTGATTTTAGACTTTTTCCAATCTCGGTAATAGTTGGGGGTCCTGGCTGGAGGACCCCCCTCTATTACCTCAGAATTCCCTGGGGCAGTATGAAAATGGGTTTTCTAAGAGAGACAGCAACTTTATTGGTTAAATCATAAACAGAGTGTCTGCAGAAGACGGAAACCTGTCAGACTGTGTCTGGCTGTGAGCGCCGGTGAGCGTTTTATGCTCTCCGTGGTGAAACTGTTTTTTTTTAAACCAGACACAAAATCCTGCATGTCCGATTTTGTGTCCGGTTAAAAAAAAAATGGTTTCACCGCGGAGAGCATAAAACGCTCATGGGTGTTCACAGCCGGACACTTTTCAAACCCATTCAAATGAAAAATGCCTGCATAGCGGAGATCGGGCGCTGGTGTGAACGAGTCCTCACCAAACTTCTACAAACTCGTGAACAGTAAATCTGTCCAGTTATGTGGTGACATATCCTCTGCTCCTAGAAGGGCGAGTCCACTCTGCTTCACCATTTGGCCCGTCTCTGCTCCCGGAGTCTTATGAGCAGTCGGTGCGATGTAGTGATGTCATTGAAGTCTCCAGGAGCAGAGACAGGAGCGAACACAGGGGGATCTGGGAGAGGTATTAGTTTTTTGGTGTGATTGTTCAATACTGTGGTGCCACACGAAGAGCGACATAATACTGTGGGGGAACCAAAAGATACGCATGATACTGTAATGTATCATGTATTACAAAAGGTAATGCTTTCTTCAGGCGGATTCCGCGGCTGAGTCAGCCCCAGCGTCTGCCTCGCGAAAGCATCCTCCGGACTAGGTCCATTCATTTGGGACTACTCCGGAGCGGGAAGCTGTGACTGTCGGAGGCCGCAACAGTCGCATTTTGGTCGTATTCTCACGCAGCTTCCCACATCAGAATCAGGACCAAAATACGTGGTCCCGTGCCCCATGTGAATGGGGCCTTAGGTTTACACTATCGTTTGGCTCCTCATGGGAACCTGAAAAACAGATAGCCCATCCGCTAAAAAAGCGGTTACCCGCGGACCCCGAGGAACCCATAGACTGTAAAGCCATGACAGACTTTGCTCTAATGCAAATGTGAACCTCGCCTAAAACACTTCTATTTAACTTTTTTTTCACCTGTAAACATACCTCCCAACTTTTGAAGAACAGAAAGAGGGACAAAATGTGCTGCGTGCATAGCGCGCCGTGGCAAATTTAGCTCTGCCCAATTATGTTGACTCATTTTCATTCATTTTTCAAATGCCCCCACACAGTATAATCCTCCTAAGTCACCCGTACATTATATGTCCGCACATTGTAATGTTCCCTTCCAACTGCCCCACAGTATTAAGTCCCTCTCCTGGTGCCCCAGTTTAAACTGGTGGAAACTAGAGGGGACATGAAACTGGGGCAGCTGGAGGGGGACATTAAACAGTGCGGGTAGTTGGAGGGGGACAATAATTAATAGCAGCTTGAGCCGGACATTAAACTGGGGGCAACTAGAGGGAGACATTAAACAGTGAGGGTAGTTGTGGGGGCAGTAAATTAATGGCAGTTGAAGTGGGACAATAAACTGGGGGCAACTAAAGGCAGACATGTCCAGATACCTTCACGATTTAATGCCCCCTCCAATTGTCCCCAGTTTATTGCCCCTCCAGTTTAATGGCACCATTCATCTACCCCCAATTTCATGTCTTCACCCCCTCCATTTCTCCCTCAGTCTCATATCCCCCTTCATCTGCCCCATTTCATGTTCCCCCTCCATCTGCCCCCAGTTACATCTCCCCTCTTCATTTCTCCCCATTCTGCTTAAAAAAACAGTGAGACAAAAGGGTTTCCGTTTTTTAAGTGGATTGGGTTTCTGTTTTTCAAGTCCGCAAGTGGACCCGATGAACGGAAACCCGATCACAGGTGCGTAGCTAGTGTCCCTTGTACACCACATCCATACATCTAATTCCCCTACCTTTCACCTGCCTATACACATACTCCAATGTAAGGTGGCATTCGCACAGAGTAAAGTGGCGCTGATACTGCCATGATAACTCGTGGCAGAATCAGCACTGATAAAACGACTCCCATTGACATTGTTCTTCCTTCAGCACTTTTGACAGAAAGTTCACAGAGGTTTCCTTTGCGGACTTTCTGCTTCAATTATACCTATGGGGAAACCGCCGGCGTTTCCGTAGATATAATTGACATGCTGCAATTTCCAAAACCACAACAATTTTGGAAATCGCCACCTGTTTTCAGTGCATATTTTAACACAAAGTAGGGATGGAATACACTAGAATCCCATCCACTTTGCAGTGATTATAAACTTTTTCTTTCCATGGCTGTTCCGTCACAGGCGGATCGCAACGTTTATGCCACATGGGGCAACGCCAAAGGCTAAAGCCCAACACTGCAGAAAGGCAGAAGAAAAAAAACGCGGCATTTTACAATGAACATCCATATTATAGCAACAAGATCTGGACCACTCTGTACTGAACTACTGAGATCTCTATAGGGATCTATGTGAATATGTTAGGTTTAGCAGAAGCCTTGGTTGACCAGATGTCTTACCCCTCATTCACATCTGCGTTGGTATTTCATCCAGGGGAGTCCGCATGGGGACCCCCAAACGGAATACCAAACGCAAGTGCAAGCGCTGGTGCAGTAAAAGTACACGGACCCCACAGACTATAATGGGGTCCATGTGCTTACCGCCAGATCTCCGCAGGGAACATGCAGACAGGAAAGTAGTTCACCATCTACTTTCCTGTCCGCACGATTCGTGTGGGCAGTGCACGGCAAACACACGGACCCCATTATAGTCTATGGGGTCCGTGTGCTTTTACTGCACGAGCCCTTGCGTTTGTATTCCGTTCGGGGGGTCCCCATGTGGACTCCCCAGACAGAATCCAAACACTGATGTGAACGAGGGCTTAGACTAGCCTTACCCACAATGCATCAAGGTTTTTGGCTTTATTATATTTCCAATGAACTACGACTCAATCTGTAGAGGTTTCCATATTGTGTAAGTGTCACCCTATTAGATTTGCACGGTTATCTAGCATGTGACCTCCTGCCTACATGTAATGTTTAACAATCTCCTGCTGGTTTAGGAGTTTTTGGTGCAAACAAACCAGATATGGACACCGAATGATACTGAGTAGGCGTCTGCACAGAGGTGACATAAGAAATGTGGTTATAGTGCTGACACCACAACATAACCTCCTCAGATCAGCTATATCTTTACATAGCAATACAGTAACTTTACAGTAAGTACTCAATGTGGCCCCCAACCTCACCTAAGCTACAACCCCCGTGTATCAGGCGCTATATGCATATGTATCATATAGTTCCAGTAGGGGATAATTCCCAGTGACACTATTGGCAGACACTCAGACCATCGGCTTCCACATCGCTTGTATACTACTCCAATGACGGTCTACTGAATATTCATGCAGCTTATTTTCTACACCGCAGCACTTTCTGGGTTTCATTATATTGGTAAACAATGTATTGGATGGATTTAGATGACTCAGAAACAGATTATCTCAGCAAATGTCAATCTCAATTTATGGAAAATAAGAAATTAATAAACAAGAAAAAAAAAACATAAAAAAAAATCAAGCCTAAAATTGTTACAGTGGAATAAATTTCCTCTGACTTCTATAGGTGAGCCGAATTCTAATGAACCTTTACAATGTACTTACAGCACTGGGGATTGTTCAGGTACAGTTTGGCAAAAAGTGAGATTCTATCCGAAAAGGGAAAATACAGACCATTGTACTTCATATGATTTCCACGCAGAATTTCTCAGAAAAGAACCAAAATCTGTAAATAAAGTATATGACAATATTTCTTAATGTCACAAATGCTATCAAAGTGAAAATAGATTTTGCTGCACACACTGTTTTGTGATCAAAGGAATATAGAGATTTATTCTACAATATAGTTAACGCCTTTTGACACAATGCAAAATATTGGCATAGAAAGACAGGCTAGATCAATTGGATATGACGTTTCGGTCCTTAGACCTTCATCAGACGCGATCTAGTGTGGTAGCAGGATCAGTATAAGTGTCAACCTCATGCCTTGACACTTATACTGATCCTGCTACCACACTAGATCGCGTCTGATGAAGGTCTAAGGACCGAAACGTCATATCCAATTGATCTAGCCTGTCTTTCTATGCCAATATTTTGCATTGTGTCAAAAGGCGTTAACTATATTGTAGAATAAATCTCTATATTCCTTTGATCACAAAACAGTGTGTGCAGCAAAATCTATTTTCACTAGTATATTTGGGTCGAAGGACCTTTTTTCGCTAACACCACATATAATTTTAGAGTGTGCGGTACCATTGACTTTTTTGCTACAAATGCTATCAAAGTCAGAAGCTGGTAGAAGGTTTATTATGCTTTAAAGAGGACCTTTCACCACCTCCAATGAGTCCAATTCTTTACATCATGTAATAGCTGTTGCTCCACTGATTCTGGCACAGTTTTTCTCTAGCCCCCACCATTCCTGAGCTATCAGTGCTGTTAGTTTTGGTGGCTGATATGCTATTTAGACTCTGTACAGTCAGGGGGCAGTGTCAGGCAGGAGCAGTCAAGGGGTGTGATCCTGAGCACTGACACTGGCTGCCTCTGATTGGAGCTATGAATCACGCCCCCTGCCTGACACCGCCCCCCTGATATTACAGAGCTTAAATAGCACATAAGGCAGCCAAACTAACTGCACTTGTTACTCAGGAATGGTGGGGACTAGAAAGAAAATTACAACTGTGCTGGAATCACTGGAGCGGGGCCTATTAACAGATGCTTAGAGCTTGAATTTCTGGAGGTGGTGAAAGGTCCGCTTTAAGTCTGCCATACACGTAAGACATCTGTTGCCTGAACCATCACACCATCATCCCCTTTAAACTCTACACATGACTATATCGAAACTAGCACAGCAAATCTTCTGTACCTGCAGAAACACTGAGCTCCTACCTGTATCTTTACTGCTATTATATTTAATAGTATTGTCCGACCTCAAGGCCAACCCCTAATGGTGTAAAATGGCGAATTTTACGTCGTCTTTCGTGTTGGTACATTTAGTTGTGCACTCAAGCACTCGACAATAACTCCTGGTCAGAACTACAAAGGGCTGCGGCTCAGGTCCGCCGTGCACTTGTGTAGCAGATAATGGAAGGTGTGCGTCTTTCTTAGAAACTCTATAAATGTTGTAAGTGTAGGCTATGTGATGAACGAAGATCACTGCGAGTGAAATAATTTGTGAATGGCTTTTAATATTAGCAGTGACACAACTAAAGGTTTGCCAGGAAAATGAGTAATGAGTCAGCGAGGAAATCTATTCTGTATGTGGATAAATTACCTGTCACACCAGTGACTCAGGGAAGGAAAAGCCTCCCAATTACATTGTACGCTCCTGAATGAATTAAAATGGGGATAATCTGGTCACTTTGTTTCTCTCATTTACGAAATTAATCATCCTCTTCTTCTAAGACACAACAGATCAGAAGTGGTGCCGGGCTGCAGAAAACTGGCCTACTAGTCATGGCGTGGCTGAAATTGGTAGCAAAACAGTAGGAAACCAGTAAGGGTACACTTCACTCCAGGGGTCACAGTGGCGGTGTAGGGTGGGAAGCCAAAACTATACCCCAAATCTGGTAAGACCATCCATTTTTGGGTGTTTTGGTAAGCCATATCTTTCTTATGGCCTGGAACATAGTTGAATGTGTTGGAATTCTTTCTGGAAATTTGGGACAGTCCTGGCAAATATTTGAGATAGTTGGACACTATGAACAGTGGCATAAAAGAGAGGGAGCCCCAAGACACAGACCAAAATGGGCACCTTCATGACCCTTGGGTCAATTTTCATCATTGCTAAAACGTGATGGTTAACAACTTATCCCAAGGGACCCCATGGGGTCTATTAGTTATCCATTGCGTTTTAGGTCAAATAGACCTGCATGCAAGACTTTTTCATCTGTGATTTTAGGTGGACTCTGGACGGACCCTCCAACACAGATCAGAACATAGCTTAAATGGATCCACTAAGTGCATGGTATAAACACAATGTGAATTCCCCCATTAATGTTGATGTCAGATATGGGGGCTTCAAGAAGATAGTAATACGGCAAATTATACGAATCCCACACTGTTATAGTGGAGAAGGACTAATCTCTACAGCCTGGATATAGGGTGGGTGGTCTCAGCTGACAACTAGTTTAAACATTTTGACATACAGTAAACCTATTACCTCTAGGCTTCATTAATATGTCTTTGAGGATAACTGACCTTACCAAAAAAGGGGGTGTATTGTAAAGAGAAGCAAGATGGATATATTGTGATGGCTGGAAGTTTCACCAGGAGACAAAGAAAGATGACAAAGATGGAAACTCATGTTTTTCAAGGAACTTTTAGCCAAGTACTGCAGGCAAGGGTGAGCCATGAGGGGTGCAAAGATAGTGGTCACCTTGGAAAATGGCATAACTAAAGTCTTGTGGGCCCCGCTGCAATCATTTGTCCGGGACCCCCTACCCCATCCCTACAGCAAATTCTTGATAGTGATGGTTACTAGTGCTAAGGAGTTTAATGCACCTTAGTGTGGTTGGGTGTAGTGCAGAGCTGTGTGTGTGACAGGAGGAGTAGCTGGAGGGATGGTTGGCAGTAGTGCAGATCTGTTTGTGTGTGACAGGAGGAGTAGCTGGAGGGATGGTTGGCAGTAGTGCAGAGCTGTGTGTGTGACAGGAGGAGTAGCTGGAGGGATGGTTGGCAGTAGTGCAGAGCTGTGTGTGTGACAGGAGGAGTAGCTGGAGGGATGGTTGGCAGTAGTGCAGATCTGTTTGTGTGTGACAGGAGGAGTAGCTGGAGGGATGGTTGGCAGTAGTGCAGAGCTGTTTGTGTGTGACAGGAGGAGTAGCTGGAGGGATGGTTGGCAGTAGTGCAGAGCTGTTTGTGTGTGACAGGAGGAGTAGCTGGAGGGATGGTTGGCAGTAGTGCAGAGCTGTGTGTGTGACAGGAGGAGTAGCTGGAGGGATGGTTGGCAGTAGTGCAGAGCTGTGTGTGTGACAGGAGGAGTAGCTGGAGGGATGGTTGGCAGTAGTGCAGATCTGTTTGTGTGTGACAGGAGGAGTAGCTGGAGGGATGGTTGGCAGTAGTGCAGAGCTGTGTGTGTGACAGGAGGAGTAGCTGGAGGGATGGTTGGCAGTAGTGCAGATCTGTTTGTGTGTGACAGGAGGAGTAGCTGGAGGGATGGTTGGCAGTAGTGCAGAGCTGTGTGTGTGACAGGAGGAGTAGCTGGAGGGATGGTTGGCAGTAGTGCAGAGCTGTGTGTGTGACAGGAGGAGTAGCTGGAGGGATGGTTGGCAGTAGAGCAGAGCTGTGTGTGTGACAGGAGGAGTAGTTGGAGGGATTGTTAGGTGTAGCAGAGCTGAGCTCTGCTTCCTCTCCGGTGTCTGAAGTAGCCGAGCTGAGCGCACAGCTAGCGCTGCTTCATCTCACCATAGGAATGCATTGACCAGCATTGATTGGCCGAATGCCATACAGAGGACAGCATTCAGCCAATCAACACTGGTCAATGCATTCCTATGGGAAAAAGACAGCTCCAGCATATCGCAAGCTGACAGGGATCCCAACGAGATGGAGCCCCAAAGAGCTGGGTGAGTAACATTCCCCCTAAATAAAGGTAATCTCTAGCTAACCCTGCCTGTAGATCTGTCCCTGTCTCACAGTCACATAGTTCACAGTCCCAAATTAAACGAATGTTAAACCCGCTATTCGTCTAAATTGGAGGTCACCTGATTCCGGCCGCCAATTCTGTTTTCCGATTTTTTTTCAATGCCTCCGTTGTCGTAGTTCCTGTCCCATCTCCCCTGCACAGTTATTGGTGCAAAAAAAAGTGCCAGGGAAGGTGGGAGGGGGATACAAATTTTTATGGCGTTTGCATCGTGGTGTTCAATTGGAATTGAACACCTCGAACGGCCTGATATTCGATCGAATATGTACTCGATCGAACGGTGTTCGCTCATCTCTAATTGTGACCATTGTATGGTCCTATCTTTGTGGGAACAGTTTGGAGAAGACCCCTTTCTGTTCCAGCATAACCGTGACCCAGTGCACAAAGCAAGGACTATAAAGGTATGGTCGGGTGACCTGACTTGCCACAGAACCCTGACCTCAAACCGATCAAACACCTTTGGGATATACTAACACTCAGCCCTCTCACCCAACATCAATGTCTGACCTCACAAATGCTCTTCTGAATGGTCAAGAGAGGTGTCCTAATAAGTCTGTCCATATCGTGTTTGACGCTTTGCCAGATCCATCCCATGGAAGTTCTGACATAAATGTGGACATAGGATAATTTTGCTTCTATTGAAAGCGTAACTTAAAGCTTCTGGGCCCCATTGTAAAATCTCTAACAGGCCCTTCTAACCTTGTGTCATTTAGAATAATGGTACACTATGTGACAGCGGGACCTTTGGGACCCCCACAAGGCCCAGGACCCGGTAACAACGGCTACCTCTGCACCCTCTATAGCTATGCCCCCAATATGCCCCCGCTAGTGATCTCCAAAAAGAACGCTAGTGATTTCCATAGACCATGATTGTATGGAGGTGGATTTTGAGGCGAAATCCACTGTCAAAATCTGCCTCCTTGCCCCCGTGTGAACTAGCCCTAACAGTAAAGTAAATGGAACACTGTTCACACAAGTGCACTACAAAGACTTACTCTCCCGTACTCCTTTTCGCTCTTGAACCCCTTCAGCCATTTAACGCTGCTAGGACGTTGCGATCTATCTTTCCAATGTTAGGCGGCTGCCGTTACTACAGCTGGTTTATTACCATCACTGTGTACACAGCTATGGCATCCGCCATGATGCAGCTCCCCTCTGACCCGGCGATCATGTGATCCAACAAGGCTTTGGGAACTACAGGAGTCCCCGCCAGCCATCGGCCCCCGCTCCCATAGTGACGGCCGTACAAGGGTCCCCACCAGCCATCGGCCCCCGCTCCCATAGTGACGGCCCTACAAGGGCCCCCGCTCCCGTAGTGACGGCCGTACAAGGGTCCCCGCCAGCCATCGGCCCCCGCTCCCATTCACTGTAAGGTAAAAAGCATGACAGTAGTTTTTACTTTTGTATTGGAAGAAAAAGTCCTACAGGAAAAACAAAGTATCAAACATGAGGAAGGAAAGCGGCCATCTTGTGTCTTATACTGTTTATACATCAGCCCTTCTATGGCCACTCAAGTCTGTTGCTCTGATAGATAAGAGCAATGGACTGTACTGACAGCGGAGTGAAACATAAAAGACATACTTAACAAGGTTACTAGATGTGGTAAAGAGGACCCAAGACAGGATACTCAGAAGGAAATTACGAAAAAGGATACAACAGAGCACAATCTGAAATGTTTTTACACAAACGCACAAAGCATGGGAAACAAACAAGGAGAACTAGAGCTGATGATACACAAGGAAAACTATGACGTCATCGGCATCACAGAAACCTGGTGGAACGACATGCATGATTGGAACATACAGATGGAAGGATACAACTTATTCAAAAAGAATAGAACTAATAAAAGAGGGGGTGGAGTTGCATTGTATGTTAAAAAAGAACACATCTCCACAGAAATGACAGTTTTACAGAATGATAATCTACTGGAAATTATTTGGGTAGTAATTCAAGGGAAAAACAATGATAAGGACATCATACTAGGCGTTTATTACAGACCACCAGGACAGACAGAAGACATGGATGAGATTTTTTCACAGCAAATGACCACGCTCTCAAAGAAACATGAAATAGTGATCATGGGAGACTTCAATTACCCTGACATTCATTGGGAAACCCACACAGCCAAGAGTAAAGGCTCCATCAAATTTTTATCCTCTCTAGCAGACAACTTCATTGCCCAGCTAGTAGAAGAAAACACGAGAGGAACATCCATTTTGGACCTAGTCCTAACCAACAAAGAGCACATGGTTAAGGGACTACGGGTAGCAGGGACACTGGGATTCAGCGATCATGCTATACTTGAGTTTGGGGTTGCAAGAAGAAGAAGACCTGAGAAGACACAGACTTCAAGGCTCGACTTTAGCAGGGCAGACTTCAAGAGCCTGAAGGCAAGGGTTAGCAGAATTCCATGGTGCAAAATTCTTAAGCACAAAAATGCACATGAAGGGTGGGAAATCTTCTGTAGGGAAATCATTAAAGCACAGGAACTAACAATACCTAGAAGGAAGAAAAATGGGAAGCACCTAAAAATATCAGGACGGATGACCAAAAAATTACATAACCTGCTAAAAAGGAAAAAGGAAACATACAAAAAGTGGAAGATGGGAACTATACCTAAGGAAGAGTACACAGCAGTCTGCAGACTCTGCAAGACAAGCATCAAAGGAGCTAAGGCTGAACACGAATTGAAGCTTGCAAAAGAGGCAAAGAGTAAGGTAAAAGGATTTTGGGGATATGTTAAAAGCAAAAGAAAAGTGAAGGAGACCATTGGAGTCCTGAAGAATGACAAAGGAGAAACAGTTAACATGGTGGAACAGCAGGTGGAGCTACTAAATTCATATTTTGTATCCGTCTTCTCCCAAGAAACTAATGGAAATATCAACATTAATGGTGATGGAGATGAGGGGAAGGAGGACTCCAAGCTGACTATAAGCGAAGGTCTGGTAAGAGAGCACTTAGCCAAGTTACAGGAAACCAAATCCCCAGGACCAGATGATTTACACCCTAGAGTCCTGAAAGAGATAGCAGAGGAAATAACAGAACCCCTTGCTATAATCTTCGGTAAGTCATGGGAAACAGGAGTGGTCCCTTTAGATTGGAAAAGGGCAAATGTTGTCCCCATCTACAAAAAGGGGAAAAGGGACTATCCAGGAAATTACAGGCCGGTAAGTCTGACCTCGATAGCAGGAAAAATCTTTGAGCAAATTGTCAAGGAACATTTACTTCGGTACCTGGATGGGAAGGCATTAATTAACCAGAGCCAGCATGGCTTTATGACCAATAAATCTTGTCAGACTAACCTGATTTCCTTCTACAACAAAATCACTGAATGGTTGGACCAAGGGAATGCCGTGGACATAGTATATCTTGACTTCAGTAAGGCATTTGATAAAGTATCACATAACCTTCTTATTGAAAAAATGATTAAGTATGGCTTTGACAAAAAATTAGTTAGGTGAATTCACAACTGGCTTAATGATCGGGCACAACGAGTAATACTAAATGGCTACACATCGAACTGGAAGAAAGTCAAAAGCGGAGTGCCGCAGGGCTCTGTTCTGGGCCCAGTACTTTTTAATATCTTTATAAATGATCTGGACGATGGAATTATTGGGGAACTCATAAAATTTGCAGATGATACGAAGATAGGAGGAATAGCCAACACTAGAGAGGAGAGAGAGTGTATTCAAAAGGACTTAGACACACTGGAACAATGGGCTGAGGCGAACAAAATGGTATTTAACAGGGACAAATGCAAAGTTCTACATCTGGGTAACAGAAATGTAAAAAACATATATAGTATGGGAGGAATAGAACTAAGTGATAGCATAGGGGAAAAGGACTTGGGCATAATAGTAGATCACAAATTCAACATGAGCCAACAGTGCGGTGCTGCTGCAAAAAAAGGCTAATAAAATTCTGGGATGTATTAAGACAAGCATTGAATCTAGATCAAGAGAGGTCATTATTCCGCTGTACTCTTCCCTGGTCAGACCACACCTGGAATACTGTGTACAGTTCCGCCTCAATTCAAGAAAGACATCGATATATTGGAGCAAGTCCAGAGAAGAGCAACCAAAATGGTGGAAGGTCTGCAAACCATGTCCTATGAGGAGCGGCTAAAAGAACTGGGATTGTTTAGTTTGCAGAAGAGAAGGCTGAGGGGAGATTTAATAGCAGTCTACAAATATCTGAAAGGTAGTCACAGTGCAGAGGGATCTACCCAGGGTCGGACTGGCCCGCCGGTGCACCGGGGAATCCCCCGGTGGGCCCCCGAGCCTGACTATTAGTTTTAGCTAAATACACTTGTCAGGGGCCCGATCGGGATCTTCAGGGGCCCGATCGGGATCTTCAGGGGCCCGATCGGGATCCTGACCGTGCCAAAATGGGCCCCTGTAGCAATCAGTGCGAGTGTGCGTCTCTGCTCCCTGCACTGTACACTGCCGTCACTAGCAGGAGCTGTGCTGCCCCTCCCCCACACAGATCGGAGTGTGCAGGGGGACGTCTGCCGGCTGCTGTAAATGAAGAGCTTTCACCACAGCCAGACAGGACAGACAGGACACAGCCAAATGTAAGTAAATTTTTTGAGTAAAATATGTATATTTAATGTGTGTATATTTGTGTAAAGTGCTGATATACTGTGTGAATCCTGTATATTTGTAGATAGGTGTGTGTGTGTGTGTGTGTGTGTAAATGTATGTTATATGTATTAGGCCTGGTTCACATCTTCCCTTTTCGGGAAGTCCACTGTAGGGAATAATACAGTGTGCAGGGGCCACTATGGGACATAATACTGTGTGCAGGGGCCACTATGGGACATAATACTGTATGCAGGGGCCACTATGGGACATAATACTGTGTGCAGGGGCCACTATGGGACATAATACTGTATGCAGGGGACACTAATGGAGATAATACTGTGTGCAGGGGCCACTATGGGACATGATACTGTGTGCAGGGGCCACTATGGGGTATAATACTGTGTGCAGGGGCCACTATGGGACATAATACTG
The DNA here is from genome assembly GCF_031893055.1 of Leptodactylus fuscus. Taxonomy (NCBI): domain Eukaryota; kingdom Metazoa; phylum Chordata; class Amphibia; order Anura; family Leptodactylidae; genus Leptodactylus; species Leptodactylus fuscus. The sequence continues at coordinate 89,128 of NW_027440181.1, read as the reverse complement.
TGTGTAGGGGTCACTATGGAGTATAATACTGTGTGCAGGGGACACTATGGGACATAATACTGTGTGCAGGGGCCAATATGGGGGATAATACTGTGTGCAGGGGCCACTATGGGGTATAATACTGTGTGCAGGGGCCACTATGGGGTATAATACTGTGTGCAGAGGCCACTATGGGGGATAATACTGTGTGCAGGGGTCACTATGGGACATAATACTGTGTGCAGGGGCCACTATGGGACATAATACTGTGTGCAGGGGCCACTATGGGGGATAATACTGTGTGCAGGGGCCACTATGGGACATAATATTGTGTGCAGGGGCCACTATGGGACATAATACTGTGTGCAGGGGTCACTATGGGACATAATACTGTGTGCAGGGGCCACTATGGGACATAATACTGTGTGCAGGGGCCACTATGGGACATAATACTGTGTGCAGGGGCCACTATGGGTATAATACTGTGTGCAGGGGCCACTATGGGACATAATACTGTGTGCAGGGGCCACTGTGGGGTATAATACTGTGTGCAGGGGCCACTATGGGGCATAATACTGCGTGCAGGGGCCACTATGGGGGATAATACTATGTGCAGGAGCCATTCTGTGGGATAAGTACATTTTTGGGGTAAAATATGTATATTTAATGTGTGTATATTTGTGTAAAGTGTCTGATATACTGTGTGAGTCCTGTATATTTGTAGAATGGTGTGTGTGTGTGTGTGTGTGTGTGTGTGTGTGTGTGTGTGTGTGTGTATGTATATGAAGGTATGTGTGTAAATGTATGATGTTATATGTATTAGGCCCGATTCACATTTTCACTTTTCGGGAAGTCCACTGTGATGCATAATACTGTGTGCAGGGGCCACTATGGGGCATAATACTGTGTGCAGGGGCCACTGTGGGGTATAATACTGTGTGCAGGGGTCACTATTGGGGATAATACTGTGTGCAGGGGCCACTATGGGACATAATACTGTGTGCAGGGGCCACTATGGGGGATAATACTGTGTGCAGGGGCCACTATGGGTATAATACTGTGTGCAGGGGCCACTATGGGACATAATACTGTGTGCAGGGGCCACTGTGGGGTATAATACTGTGTGCAGGGGCCACTATGGGGCATAATACTGCGTGCAGGGGCCACTATGGGGGATACTATGTGCAGGAGCCATTCTGTGGGATAAGTACATTTTTGGGGTAAAATATGTATATTTAATGTGTGTATATTTGTGTAAAGTGTCTGATATACTGTGTGAGTCCTGTATATTTGTAGAATGGTGTGTGTGTGTGTATGTATATGAAGCTATGTGTGTAAATGTATGTTATATGTATTAGGCCCGATTCACATTTTCACTTTTCGAAAAGTCCACTGTGATGCATAATACTGTGTGCAGGGGCCACTATGGGGCATAATACTGTGTGCAGGGGCCACTGTGGGGTATAATACTGTGTGCAGGGGTCACTATGGGGGATAATACTGTGTACAAAGGCCACTGAGGGACATAATACTGTGTGCAGGGGCTACTATGGCGCATAATACTGTGTACAGAGGCCACTGAGGGACATAATACTGTGTGCAGGGGCCACTATGGGGCATAATACTGTGTGCAGGGGCCGCTCTGGGGTGTAATACTGTGTGCAGGGGCTGCTCTGGGGGATAATACTGTGTGCAGGGGCCACTCTGGGGTGTAATACTGTGTGCAGGGGCCTCTCTGGGGGACAATACTGTGTGCAGGGGCCACTATGGGGGATAATACTGTGTGCAGGAGCCACTATGGGGCATAATACTGTGTGCAGGGGCCACTCTGGGGTGTAATACTGTGTGCAGGGGCCGCTCTGGGGGACAATACTGTGTGCAGGGGCCGCTCTGGGGGATAATACTGTGTGCAGGGGCCACTCTGGGGTGTAATACTGTGTGCAGGGGCCGCTCTGGGGGACAATACTGTGTGCAGGGGCCGCTCTGGGGGATAATACTGTGTGCAGGGGCCACTCTGGGGTGTAATACTGTGTGCAGGGGCCGCTCTGGGGGACAATACTGTGTGCAGGGGCCGCTCTGGGGGATAATACTGTGTGCAGGGGCCGCTCTGGGGGATAATACTGTGTGCAGGGGCCACTCTGGGGTGTAATACTGTGTGCAGGGGCCGCTCTGGGGGACAATACTGTATGCAGGGGCCGCTCTGGGGGATAATACTGTGTGCAGGGGCCACTCTGGGGTGTAATACTGTGTGCAGGGGCCGCTCTGGGGGACAATACTGTGTGCAGGGGCCGCTCTGGGGGATAATACTGTGTGCAGGGGCCACTAAGGATTAGGCCCTACTGAGCAAAACACAGCTAACACTAGGTTCACACCAGCGTCTGGTCTCCATTCTGAGGTTTCCATCTTCTGCATGTAGAAGACGGAAACCTATCGGTTCGAGTCTGGCGGTGAGCGCCGGTGAGTGTTTTATGTTCTCTGCGGCAAAACCGTTTTTTTTTTAAACCAGACACAAAGTCCTGCATGTCCGACTCTGTGTCTGGTTAAAAAAAAAACGTTTCGCCGTGGTGAGCACAAAACGCTCACAGGAGCTTACGGACACACACTTCATTTGAATGGGTTTGAAAAATGCCTGCAGGGCGGCGACCTCGGGCGCAGATGTGAACGAGCCCTTAAAAACACTTTCTATTTTTTTAAGCACACTTCCGATCGGAGTGTGCAGGGGGAAGTCTGCCTGTCCCAGTGTCTCCCAGTGTGGTCCAGTCCGGCATGTAACTAGCAGCAGAATTGCAGGACCGGAGCACTGGGAACAGATGATTGGGGGTTTTTTTATGTGTACTTTGTTTTTCTCCTCCCAGAACTAATTATAAACAAAAAAAAATAAATTATGCTGGACAACCTCTTTAAAGTGTGGGTCATTTGGGGGGAAAATTAAAGGGGTTGTCCAGGCATAATTTTCTATGGTTTATTGTCAGCATAGGCTATAAATGTCTGATCTGTAGGGGGCCCACACCCAGCCCTCAGACCGATCAGCTGTATGGAGCCACTTCTGGTACCAGTCCTGGGAGTTCCCAGAACAGCAGAGCCAATATGCATGCTGGGAGTTGTAGTTTTGCAACAGCTGGAGAGCCGTACGTTCCTTACCCCTGGGATAGACTATCAATATTACATCTGTGATGACACAACAGCCAGGACCTCTGCAGATCAGCTGTTCCAGGACAGCGCGGCTATAAGTAATGGTAACATTTCTAGGAGCCACGCTGTTCACTTTCCATACAGTATGTAGCAATAGGTTTAGGTAGTGCAGTATTGCACATTGTATGGCGGGTGAGCAGCATGGCTCCTGATATGTTATTACCTTCAACCGCCCTGTCTTGGTATCGCTGGTTTGCAGGGATCCTGATGGTGGGCCCCTAGAAATAATTCCACTGGTGGGCCCTAGACACCCCAGTCCGACACTGGATCTACCCTATTCTCATTAGCACAAGGAAGTACAAGAAGCAATGGGATGAAACTAAAGGAAAAGAGATACAGATTAGACATTAGGAAAAACTTTCTGACAGTGAGGGGAGTGAGAGAGTGGAATAGGCTGCCACGGGAGGTGGTGGGCGCTCCATCAATGGAAATCTTCAAGCGGAATCTGGATAAACATATAGCTGGGATGATTTAGGAAAACCTGCACTCGCAGGGGGTTGGACCCGATGGCCCTTGAGGTCCCTTCCAACTCTACCATAAAAAAAACCAAGATATATATAATGGCAGACATATCCCCCCATACAGTGATATACATGTGCCCCCTCCATATACAGTGACAGACCCATGTACCCATATATATATAATGGCAGACATATACCGCCATACAGTGATATACATGTGCCCCCTCCATATACAGTGACAGACCCATGTACCCATATATATATAATGGTAGACATATACCCCCATACAGTGATATACAGGTGCCCCCTCCATATACAGTGACAGACCCATGTACCCATATATATAATGGCAGACATATACCCTATACAGTGATATACATGTGCCCCCTCCATATACAGTGACAGACCCATGTACCCATATATATAATGGCAGACATATACCCCCATACAGTGATATACATGTGCCCCCTCCATATACAGTGACAGACCCATGTACCCATATATATAATGGCAGACATATACCCCCATACAGTTATATACATGTGCCCCCTCCATATACAGTGACAGCCCCATGTACCCATATATATAATGGCAGACATATACCCCATACAGTGATATACATGTGCCCCTTCCATATACAGTGACAGACCCATGTACCCATATATATATATAATGGCAGACATATACCCCCATACAGTGATATACATGTGCCCCCTCCATATACAGTGACAGACCCATGTACCCATATATATATATAATGGCAGACATATACCCCCATACAGTGATATACATGTGCCCCCTCCATATACAGTGACAGACCCATGTACCCATATATATAATGGCAGACATATCCCCCCATACAGTGATATACATGTGCCCCTTCCATATACAGTGACAGACCCATGTACCCATATATATATATATATATATATATATATATATATATAATGGCATACATATACCGCCATACAGTGATATACATGTGCCCCCTCCATATACAGTGACAGACCCATGTACCCATATATATAATGGCAGACATATACCCCCATACAGTGATATACACTCACGGCCACTTTATTAGGTACACCATGCTAGTAACGGGTTGGACCCCCTTTTGCCTTCAGAACTGCCTCAATTCTTCGTGGCATAGATTCAACAAGGTGCTGGAAGCATTCCTCAGAGATTTTGGTCCATATTGACATGATGGCATCACACAGTTGCCGCAGATTTGTCGGCTGCACATCCATGATGCGAATCTCCCGTTCCACCACATCCCAAAGATGCTCTATTGGATTGAGATCTGGTGACTGTGGAGGCCATTGGAGTACAGTGAACTCATTGTCATGTTCAAGAAACCAGTCTGAGATGATTCCAGCTTTATGACATGGCATTGCATTATCCTGCTGAAAGTAGCCATCAGATGTTGGGTACATTGTGGTCATAAAGGGATGGACATGGTCAGCAACAATACTCAGGTAGGCTTTGGCGTTGCAACGATGCTCAATTGGTACCAAGGGGCCCAAAGAGTGCCAAGAAAATATTCCCCACACCATGACACCACCACCACCACCAGCCTGAACCGTTGATACAAGGCAGGATGGATCCATGCTTTCATGTTGTTGACGCCAAATTCTGACCCTACCATCCGAATGTCGCAGCAGAAATCGAGACTCATCAGACCAGGCAATGTTTTTCCAATCTTCAATTGTCCAATTTCGATGAGCTTGTGCAAATTGTAGCCTCAGTTTCCTGTTCTTAGCTGAAAGGAGTGGCACCCGGTGTGGTCTTCTGCTGCTGTAGCCCATCTGCCTCAAAGTTCGACGTACTGTGCGTTCAGAGATGCTCTTCTGGCTACCTTGGTTGTAACGGGTGGCTATTTGAGTCACTGTTGCCTTTCTATCAGCTCGAACCAGTCTGGCCATTCTCCTCTGACCTCTGGCATCAACAACGCATTTCCGCCCACAGAACTGCCGCTCACTGGATGTTTTTTCTTTTTCGGACCATTCTCTGTAAACCCTAGAGATGAATGTGCGTGAAAATCCCAGTAGATCAGCAGTTTCTGAAATACTCAGACCAGCCCTTCTGGCACCAACAACCATGCCACGTTCAAAGGCACTCAAATCACCTTTCTTCCCCCCCATACTGATGCTCGGTTTGAACTGCAGGAGATTGTCTTGACCATGTCTACATGCCTAAATGCACTGAGTTGCCGCCATGTGATTGGCTGATTAGAAATTAAGTGTTAACGAGCAGTTGGACAGGTGTACCTAATAAAGTGGCCGGTGAGTGTACATGTGCCCCTTCCATATACAGTGACAGACCCATGTACCCATATATATATATATATATATATATATATATATATAATGGCATACATATACCGCCATACAGTGATATACATGTGCCCCCTCCATATACAGTGACAGACCCATGTACCCATATATATAATGGCAGACATATACCCCCATACAGTGATATACATGTGCCCCTTCCATATACAGTGACAGACCCATGTACCCATATATATATATATATATATATATATATATATATATATATATAATGGCATACATATACCGCCATACAGTGATATACATGTGCCCCCTCCATATACAGTGACAGACCCATGTACCCATATATATAATGGAAGACATATACCGCCATACAGGGATATACATGTGCCTCCTCCATATACAGTGACAGACCCATGTACCCATATATATAATGGCAGACATATACCCCCATACCGTGATATACATGTGCCCCCTCCATATACAGTGACAGACCCATGTACCCATATATATAATGGCAGACATATACCCCATACAGTGATATACATGTGCCCCCTCCATATACAGTGACAGACCCATGTAGCCATATATATAATGGCAGACATATACCCCCATACAGTGATATACATGTGCCCCCTCCATATACAGTGACAGACCCATGTACCCATATATATAATGGCAGACATATCCCCCCCATACAGTTATATACATGTGACCCCTCCATATACAGTGACAGACCCATGTACCCAAATATATAATGGCATACATATACCGCCATACAGTGATATACATGTGCCCCCTCCATATACAATGACAGACCCATGTACCCATATATATAATGGCAGACATATACCCCCATACAGTGATATACATGTGCCCCCTCCATATACAGTGACAGCCCCATGTACCCATATATATATATTGGCAGACATTTACCCCCATACAGTGATATGCATGTGTCCCCTCCATATACAGTTACAGACCCATGTACCCATATATATAATGGTAGACATATACCCCCATACAGTGCTATACATGTGCCCCCTTCATATACAGTGACAGACCCATGTACCCATATATATAATGGCAGACATATACCCCCCATACAGTTATATACATGTGACCCCTCCATATACAGTGACAGACCCATGTACCCAAATATATAATGGCATACATATACCGCCATACAGTGATATACATGTGCCCCCTACATATACAATGACAGACCCATGTACCCATATATATAATGGCAGACATATACCCCCATACAGTGATATACATGTGCCCCCTCCATATACAGTGACAGCCCCATGTACCCATATATATATATTGGCAGACATTTACCCCCATACAGTGATATACATGTGCCCCCTCCATATACAGTTACAGACCCATGTACCCATATATATAATGGTAGACATATACCCCCATACAGTGCTATACATGTGCCCCCTTCATATACAGTGACAGACCCATGTACCCATATATATAATGGCAGACATATACCCCCATACAGTGATATACATGTGCCGCCTCCATATACAGTCACAGACATGTACCCATATATATAATGGCAGACATATACCTCCATACAGTGATATGCATGTGCCCCCTCCATATACAGTTACAGACCCATGTACCCATATATATAATGGTAGACATATACCCCCATACAGTGATATACATGTGCCCCTTCCATATACAGTGACAGACCCATGTACCCATACATATAATGGCAGAGATATACCCCCATACAGTGATATACATGAGCCCCCTCCATATACAGTGACAGACCCATGTACCCAAATATATATTGGTAGACATATACCCCCATACAGTGATATACAGGTGCCCCCTCCATATACAGTGACAGTCCCATGTACCCATATATATAATGGCAGACATATACCCCATACAGTTATATACATGTGCCCCCTCCATATACAGTGACAGACCCATGTACCTATACATATAATGGCAAACATATACCGCCATACAGTGATATACATGTGCCCCCTCCATATACAGTGACAGACCCATGTACCCATACATATAATGGCAAACATATACCGCCATACAGTGATATACATGTGCCCCCTCCATATACAGTTACAGACCCATGTACCCATATATATAATGGCAGACATATACCCCCATACAGTGATATACATGTGCCCCCTCCATATACAGTGACAGACCCATGTACCCATATATATAATGGCAGACATATACCCCCATACAGTGATATACATGTGCCCCCTCCATATACAGTGACAGACCCATGTACCCATATATATATAATGGCAGACATATACCCCCATACAGTGATATACATGTGCCCCCTCCATATACAGTGACAGACCCATGTACCCATATATATAATGGCAGACATATACCCCCATACAGTGATATACATGTGCCCCCTCCATATACAGTGACAGACCCATGTACCCAAATATATATTGGTAGACATATACCCCCATACAGTGATATACAGGTGCCCCCTCCATATACAGTGACAGACCCATGTGCCCATATATATAATGGCAAACATATACCGCCATACAGTGATATACATGTGCCCCCTCCATATACAGTTACAGACCCATGTACCCATATATATAATGGCAGACATATACCCTATACAGTGATATACATGTGCCCCCTCCATATACAGTGACAGACCCATGTACCCAAATATATAATGGCAGACATATCCCCCATACAGTGATATACATGTGCCCCCTCCATATACAATGACAGACCCATGTACCCATACATATCATGGCAGAGATATACCCCCATACAGTGATATACATGTGCCCCCTCCATATACAGTTACAGACCCATGTACCCATATATATAATGGCAGACATATACCCTATACAGTGATATGCATGTGCCCCCTCCATATACAGTGACAGACCCATGTACCCAAATATATATTGGTAGACATATACCCCCATACAGTGATATACATGTGCCCCCTCCATATACAGTGACAGACCCATGTACCCATACATATAATGGCAAACATATACCGCCATACAGTGCTATACATGTGCCCCCTCCATATACAGTTACAGACCCATGTACCCATATATATAATGGCAGACATATACCCTATACAGTGATATACATGTGCCCCCTCCATATACAGTGACAGACCCATGTACCCATATATATAATGTCAGACATATCCCCCCATACAGTGATATACATGTGCCCCCTCCATATACAGTGACAGCCCCATGTACCCATATATATATAATGGTAGACATATACCCCCATACAGTGATATACAGGTGCCCCCTCCATATACAGTGACAGACCCATGTACCCATATATATAATGGCAGACATATACCCTATACAGTGATATACATGTGCCCCCTCCATATACAGTGACAGACCCATGTACCCATATATATAATGGCAGACATATATCCCCATACAGTGATATACATGTGCCCCCTCCATATACAGTGACAGACCAATGTACCCATGTATATTTAATGGCAGACATATACCCCCATACAGTGATATACATGTGCCCCCTCCATATACAGTGACAGACCCATGTACCCATATATATAATGGCAGACATATACCCTATACAGTGATATACATGTGCCCCCTCCATATACAGTGACAGACCCATGTACCCATATATATAATGGCAGACATATACCCCATACAGTGATATACATGTGCCCCCTCCATATACAGTGACAGACCCATGTACCCATATATATAATGGCAGACATATACCCCCATACAGTGATATACATGTGCCCCCTCCAAATACAGTGACAGACCCATGTACCCATATATATAATGGCAGACATATACCCCATACAGTGATATACATGTGCCCCCTCCATATACAGTGACAGACCCATGTAGCCATATATATAATGGCAGACATATACCCCCATACAGTGATATACATGTGTCCCCTCCATATACAGTGACAGACCCATGTACCCATATATATAATGGCAGACATATACCCCCATACAGTGATATACATGTGCCCCCTCCATATACAGTGACAGACCCATGTACCCATATATATAATGGCAGACATATCCCCCCATACAGTGATATACAGGTGCCCCCTCCATATACAGTGAAATACCCATGTACCCATATATATAATGGCAGACATATACCCCCATACAGTGATATACAGGTGCCCCCTCCATATACAGTGACAGCCCCATGTACCCATATATATATAATGGCAGACATATCCCCACATACAGTGATATACTTGTGCCCCCTCCATATACAGTGAATGACCCATATACCCATATATATAATGGCAGACATATCCCCCCATACAGTGATATACATGTGCCCCCTCCATATACAGTGACAGACCCATGTACCCATATATATATAATGGCAGACATATCCCCACATACAGTGATATACTTGTGCCCCCTCCATATACAGTGAATGACCCATATACTCATATATATAATGGCAGACATATCCCCCCATACAGTGATATACAGGTGCCCCCTCCATATACAGTGAAATACCCATGTACCCATATATATAATGGCAGACATATACCCCCATACAGTGATATACATGTGCCCCCTCCATATACAGTGACAGACCCATGTACCCATATATATAATGGCAGACATATACCCCCATACAGTTATATACATGTGCCCCCTCCATATACAGTGACAGCCCCATGTACCCATATATATAATGGCAGACATATACCCCCATACAGTGATATACATGTGCCCCCTCCATATACAGTGACAGACCCATGTCCCCATATATATGATGGCAGACATATCCCCCCATACAGTGATATACATGTGCCCCCTCCATATACAGTGACAGACCCATGTACCCATATATATAATGGCAGACATATACCCCCATACAGTGATATACATGTACATTCTCCATATACAGTGACAGACCCATGTACTCATATATATATATAATGGCAGACATATACCGCCATACAGTGATATACATGTGCCCCCTCCATATACAGTGACAGTCCCATGTACCCATATATATAATGGCAGACATATACCCCCATACAGTGATATACATGTGCCCCCTCCATATACAGTGACAGACCCATGTACCCATATATATAATGGCAGACATATACCCCCATACAGTGATATACATATGCTCCCTCCATATACAGTGACAAGCCCATGTACCCATATATATAATGGCAGACATATACCGCCATACAGTGATATACATGTGGCCTCTCCATATACAGTGACAGACCCATGTACCCATATATATAATGGCAGACATATGCCCCCATACAGTGATATACATGTGCCCCCTCCATATACAGTGACAGCTCCATGTACCCTTATATATAATGGCAGACATATACTGCCATACAGTGATATACATGTGCCCCCTCCATATATAGTGACAGACCCATGTACCCATATATATAATGGCAGACATATGCCCTAATACAGTGATATACATGTGCCCCCTCCTTATACAGTGACAGCCCCATGTACCCATATATATAATGGCAGACATATGCCCCCATACAGTGATATACATGTGCCCCCTCCATATACAGTGACAGGCCCATGTACCCATATATATAATGGCAGACATATACCGCCATACAGTGATATACATGTGCCCCCTCCATATACAGTGACAGACCCATGTACCCATATATATAGTGGCAGACATATGCCCCCATACAGTGATATACATGTGCCCCCTCCATATACAGTGACAGACCCATGTACCCTTATATATAATGGCAGACATATCACCCCATACAGTGATATACATGTGCCCCCTCCATATACAGTGACAGACCCATGTACCCATATATATATATAATGTCAGACATATACCCCCATACAGTGATATACATGTGCCCCCTCCATATACAGTGACAGACCCATGTACCCATATATATAATGGCAGACATATACCCCTATACAGTGATATACATGTGCCCCCTTCATATACAGTGACAGACCCATGTACCCATATATATAATGGCAGACATATGCCCCCATACAGTGATATACATGTGCCCCCTTCATATACAGTGACAGACCCATGTACCCATATATATAATGGCAGACATATACCCCCATTCAGTGATATACATGTGCCCCCTCCATATACAGTGACAGTCCCATGTACCCATATATATAATGGCAGACATATCCCTCATACAGTGTGTTGGGGGAATCATAATACCCCAGAGATATTCTGTCTGTAAAGGAAAATTAATTAACAGGCCAAGATCGGCTACAGCCGATCTTTGACCTGGAGAATCACACAGACACATGGTAGTGGTGTATCAAAATGGATTCTGTTTATTGGTGGCTAGAACAAAGTATATATCACATGGCATAGACAGAACAGGATTGGCTAGTATAATTAGCCTAACATCTATTGGTGGAGAAGTTTGTAACAATAGACCTGATGCATATCTATTGGATAAGAAACTGGAGAGAGGTCACACCCCCCTGAGGGCTAGCTCTACTCTAAAATGGAGTCAGTGACCGCATGGTGGTCGCATGGTATAAATCAAAATGGCAGCCATCAGCACATGTCTCAAATACACACCCTAGATGTCTATCTCATGGTATTCTAAAGACAATAGACATCCTTGTTATAGACAATTAGCTTAATTACCCTTCTCTTGTCCCTTTATCTTTAAAAGGGTCTTTGGTCTTTGATCCTTTCCTAACAATGCCCCTGGTTCCAGACGATCTGTCTCTATCCTTTGTAAGATAGCATCACCCAATACACAGAGCATAGTATTTACATAACCAGTCTGGCAAGTCTCCAAATTGCTCATCTCTGGACAGATAGAACAATCTCAGCCCCCACCTCTATACACAATTTTTCATAAGATATTATTAGCCCCCCACAGAGGGGTACATGAAACTGGGGGAACTGATGGGTTCACCTCCCTTAGGCTAATTGTAAAAAAAAAAAAAAAAAGATTATACTGGACAACCTCTTTAAAGTGTCGCACATTAGCAGGTGTATATTAAAGGGGTCGTCCAGGCATAGTTTGTTATGGTTTATCCTCAGGATAGGCCAGAGATACCTGATCTGTACGGGGCCGATACCCAGCCCTTGGACTGATAAGCTGTACAGAGCCACTTCTGGCACCAGTCCTATACACAAAATGGGGCCAGAAGCAGAAGGTTCAGTCCACTGTATATCAGCCGGCACCTTCTCTGCATCTCAGCATTTATTGAAGTCAGTGGGAGCTGAGCTGCAGTGAAGGCGCTGGGTGACTAAACAGCGGATGGAGTTTTCTGCTTCTAGGCCTGCATTGTGTAAAGAACAGGGGCCAGAAGTGGTTCCGTACAGCTGATGGGACCATGTGTCAGCCCCCTACTGATCAGGCATTTATGCCCTATACTGAGCAAAGGACGTAAAAAAGATTGACATTGATTTGGACAAATCGCACATTTTAATGTTCAGTCTCATGGCGACGCCTCATTTCTGGAAATCCTGTACCTAATTGGTCTTTACAGTTACATGAGGTGCAGGACTCCCAGCAAGAAGGCGCTGGCACAAGACTGAATGACCATTAGCAGTGGACAACAGTGTGCCGGGGACAGATGAGTATGCTTTTTATTTATTTATTTTACACCTCATGCCTGCCACATCCATACCTCCCAACTTTTGAAGAACTGAAAGAGGAACAAAATATGCGGCGTGCGTAGCGCGCCGCGGCAAATTTAGCCCTGCCCACTTTTGTGTTGACTCCGCCCACTCATTAATTTTTCATGTGCCCGCACACAATATAATCCTCCTACAGTCACCCGTAAATTATATGTCCCCCCTCTATCTCTCCCCCAGTTTCATAAACACCCTTCATCTGATTCATGTCCTCCATCTCTGCCCCCAGATTCATGTCCTCCATCTCTGCCCCCAGATTCATGTCCCCTCCATCTCTGCCCCCAGATTCATGTCCTCTCCATCTCTGCCCCCAGATTCATTTCCCCCCATCTCTGTCCCCAGATTCATGTCCCCTCCATCTCTGCCCCCAGATTCATGTCCCCCATCTCTGCCCCCAGATTCATGTCCCCCCATCTCTGCCCCCAGATTCATGTCCCCCCATCTCTGCCCCCAGATTCATGTCCCCCATCTCTGCCCCCAGATTCATGTCCCCCCATCTCTGCCCCCAGATTCATGTCCTCTCCATCTCTACTCCCAGATTCATGTCCCCACATCTCTGCACCCATTGTCATGCCGTCCTCTCCATCTCTGCCCCCAGTGTCATGCCGTCCTCTCCTTCATCTACTCCCAGATTCACGTTCCACCTCCACATTAAACTTACCTTCTCCTCCGCTCCCTCGCCGCTCTCTGCCCGCCTCTCTCGCTGACACGTGCGGCTGAAGGAAGGAGCTGACACAGGTCAGCTCCTCGCTTCGCCGCTGCGTGTCTCTCTCGCTGACACATGCGGCTGAAGCGAGGAGCTGAATACATACCGCCGATGAGCCAAATACATAGGCGTTTAAAGCAGGAGCTGTGAGCTCAGCTCCTGCTTTAACGCTGAGCTCAGTTGGAGTCGGGACATGCCGACCGGGACCATTTTGTTAGGTCCCGGCCGCGCCGCGGGGCCCTGCTAAGCGCGGGGCCCCGGGCGGTTGCCCGGCTCGACCGGCCCTGGATCCGCCCCTGCCCCGGGCCCACCAGAGGACATTATAGTCAGTGCTGGCCCTCTATGGATACAGAACATATGGATGCCCACTATTTCTTCTACCATTGATTGTAGTGTGCTGTCACTCGCTAGTTGTTAGTTTGGGTGCTCAGAAAAGGCATCTCACCGCCATAACCATGTACAAAAGGAATTGCTGGCACTCACAGGGAATCAGGAAGAATTATGTATTTATTTGCATCTAAAAGGGAGGGAGGAGAGAGATGTGAGGCCAGGAGGGAGAGAGGAGAGAGATGTGAGGCCTGTAGGGAGAGAGGAGAGAGATGTGAGGCCTGGAGAGGAGAGAGATGTGAGGCCTGGAGTGAGAGAGAAGAGAGATGTGAGGCCTGGAGTGAGAGAGGAGAGCGATGTGAGGCCTCGAGGGAGAGAGATGTGAGGCCTGGAGTGAGAGAGATGTGAGGCCTGAAGGGAGAGAGGAGAGAGATGTGAGGCCTGGAGGGAGAGAGGAGAGAAATGTGAGGCCTGGAGGGAGGGAGGAGAGAGATGTGAGGCCTGGAGGTAGAGAGGAGAGAGATGTGAGGCTTGGAGAGAGATGTGAGTCCAGGAGGGAGAGAGGAGAGAGATGTGAGGCCTGAAGGGAGGGAGGAGAGAGATGTGAGGCCAGGAGGGAGAGAAGAGAGAGATGTGAGGCCAGGAGTGAGAGAGATGAGAGGCCTGGAGGGAGAGAGGAGAAAGATGTGAGGCCTGGAGGGAGAGAGGAGAGAGATCTAAGGCCTGGAGGGAGAGAGGAGAGAGATGTGAGGCCTGAAAGGAGAGAGAAGAGAAATGTGAGGCCTGGAGGGAGAGAGGAGAGAGATGTGAGGCCTGAAGGGAGGGAGGAGAGAGATGTGAGGCTAGGAGGGAGAGAAGAGAGAGATGTGAGGCCTGGAGGGAGAGAGGAGAGTGATGCAAAGCCTGGAGGGAGAGATGTGAGGCCTGGAGGGAGAGAGGAGAGATATGAGGCCTGGAGGAAGAGAGGAGAGAGATGTGAGGCCTGGAGGGAGAGAGGAGAGATATGAGGCCTGGAAGGAGAGAGGAGAGAGATGTGAGGCCTGGAGGGAGAGAGGAGAGAGATGTGAGGCCTGGAGGGAGAGAGGAGATGTGAGTCCAGGAGGGAGAGAGATGTGAGGCCTGGAGGGAGAGAGGAGAGAGATGTGAGGCCTGGAGGGAGAGAGAAGAGAAATGTGAGCCCTGGAGGGAGAGAGGAGAGAAATGTTAGGCCTGGAGGGAGAGAGGAGAGAGATGTGAGGCCTGAAGGGAGGGAGGAGAGAGATGTGAGGCCAGGAGAGAAAGAAGAGAGAGATGTGAAGCCTGAAGGGAGAGATGAGAGAGATGTGAGGCCTGGAGGGAGAGAGGAGAGTGATGCAAAGCCTGGAGGGAGAGATGTGAGGCCTGGAGGGAGAGAGGAGAGATATGAGGCCTGGAGGGAGAGAGGAGAGAGATGTGAGGCCTGAGGGAGAGAGATGTGAGGCCAGGATGGAGAGAGGAGAGAGATGTGAGACCAGGAGGGAGAGAGGAGAGAGATGTGAGGCCATGAGGGAGAGATGAGAGAAATGTGAGGCCTGGAGGGAGAGAGGAGAGTGATGCAAAGCCTGGAGGGAGATATGTGAGGCCTGGAGGGAAAGAGGAGAGATATGAGGCCTGGAGGGAGAGAGGAGAGAGATGTGAGGCCTGAGGGAGAGAGATGTGAGGCCAGGAGGGAGAGAGGAGAGAGATGTGAGGCCTGGAGGGAGAGAGGAGGGAGATGTGAGGCCAGGAGAGAGAGAGAAGAGAGATGTGAGACCTGGAGGGAGAGAGATGTGAGGCCAGGAGGGAGAGAGGAGAGAGATGTGAGGGCACGAGGGAGAGATGAGAGAGATGTGAGGCCTGGAGGGAGAGAGGAGAGTGATGCAAAGCCTGGAGGGAGAGATGTGAGGCCTGGAGGGAGAGAGGAGAGATATGAGGCCTGGAGGGAGAGAGGAGAGAGATGTGAGGCCTGAGGGAGAGAGATGTGAGGCCAGGAGGGAGAGAGGAGAGAGATGTTAGGCCAGGACGGAGAGAGGAGAGAGATGTGAGGCCACGAGGGAGAGATGAGAGAAATGTGAGGCCTGGAGGGAGAGAAGAGAGTGATGCAAAGCCTGAGGGAGAGAGATGTGAGGCCTGGAGGGAGAGAGGAGAGAGATGTGAGGCCTGGAGGAAGAGAGGAGGGAGATGTGAGGCCTGGAGAGGAGAGAGATGTGAGGCCTGGAGTGAGAGAGGAGAGAGATGTGAGGCCTGGAGTGAGAGAGGAGAAAGATGTGAGGCCTGGAGAGAAGAGAGATGTGAGGCCTGGAGTGAGAGAGGAGAGAGATGTGAGGCCTGGAGTGAGAGAGGAGAAAGATGTGAGGACTCGAGGGAGAGAGGAGAGAGATGTGAGGCCTGGAGAGGAGAGAGATGTGAGGCCTGGAGTGAGAGAGAAGAGAGATGTGAGGCCTGGAGTGAGAGAGGAGAGAGATGTGAGGCCTCGAGGGAGAGAGGAGAGAGATGTGAGGCCTGGAGTGAGAGAGATGTGAGGCCTGAAGGGAGAGAGGAGAGAGATGTGAGGCCTGGAGGGAGAGAGGAGAGAAATGTGAGGCCTGGAGGGAGAGAGATGTGAGGCCTGCAGGGAGAGAGGAGAGAGATGTGAGGCCTGGAGGGAGGGAGGAGAGAGATGTGAGGCCTGGAGGGAGAGAGGAGAGAGATGTGAGGCTTGGAGAGAGATGTGAGTCCAGGAGGGAGAGAGGAGAGAGATGTGAGGCCTGAAGGGAGGGAGGAGAGAGATGTGAGGCCAGGAGGGAGAGAAGAGAGAGATGTGAGGCCAGGAGTGAGAGAGATGAGAGGCCTGGAGGGAGAGAGGAGAAAGATGTGAGGCCTGGAGGGAGAGAGGAGAGAGATCTGAGGCCTGGAGGGAGAGAGGAGAGAGATGTGAGGCCTGAAAGGAGAGAGAAGAGAAATGTGAGGCCTGGAGGGAGAGAGGAGAGAGATGTGAGGCCTGAAGGGAGGGAGGAGAGAGATGTGAGGCCAGGAGGGAGAGAAGAGAGAGATGTGAGGCCTGGAGGGAGAGAGGAGAGTGATGCAAAGCCTGGAGGGAGAGATGTGAGGCCTGGAGGGAGAGAGGAGAGATATGAGGCCTGGAGGAAGAGAGGAGAGAGATGTGAGGCCTGGAGGGAGAGAGGAGAGATATGAGGCCTGGAAGGAGAGAGGAGAGAGATGTGAGGCCTGGAGGGAGAGAGGAGAGAGATGTGAGGCCTGGAGGGAGAGAGGAGATGTGAGTCCAGGAGGGAGAGAGATGTGAGGCCTGGAGGGAGAGAGGAGATGTGAGGCCTGGAGGGAGAGAGAAGAGAAATGTGAGCCCTGGAGGGAGAGAGGAGAGAAATGTTAGGCCTGGAGGGAGAGAGGAGAGAGATGTGAGGCCTGAAGGGAGGGAGGAGAGAGATGTGAGGCCAGGAGAGAAAGAAGAGAGAGATGTGAAGCCTGAAGGGAGACATGAGAGAGATGTGAGGCCTGGAGGGAGAGAGGAGAGAGATGTGAGGCCAGGAGGGAGAGAGATGTGAGGCCAGGATGGAGAGAGGAGAGAGATGTGAGGCCAGGAGGGAGAGAGGAGAGAGATGTGAGGCCAGGAGGGAGAGAGGAGAGAGATGTGAGGCCATGAGGGAGAGATGAGAGAAATGTGAGGCCTGGAGGGAGAGAGGAGAGTGATGCAAAGCCTGGAGGGAGATATGTGAGGCCTGGAGGGAAAGAGGAGAGATATGAGGCCTGGAGGGAGAGAGGAGAGAGATGTGAGGCCTGAGGGAGAGAGATGTGAGGCCAGGAGGGAGAGAGGAGAGAGATGTGAGGCCTGGAGGGAGAGAGGAGGGAGATGTGAGGCCAGGAGAGAGAGAGAAGAGAGATGTGAGACCTGGAGGGAGAGAGATGTGAGGCCAGGAGGGAGAGAGGAGAGAGATGTGAGGGCACGAGGGAGAGATGAGAGAGATGTGAGGCCTGGAGGGAGAGAGGAGAGTGATGCAAAGCTTGGAGGGAGAGATGTGAGGCCTGGAGGGAGAGAGGAGAGATATGAGGCCTGGAGGGAGAGAGGAGAGAGATGTGAGGCCTGAGGGAGAGAGATGTGAGGCCAGGAGGGAGAGAGGAGAGAGATGTTAGGCCAGGACGGAGAGAGGAGAGAGATGTGAGGCCACGAGGGAGAGATGAGAGAAATGTGAGGCCTGGAGGGAGAGAAGAGAGTGATGCAAAGCCTGAGGGAGAGAGATGTGAGGCCTGGAGGGAGAGAGGAGAGAGATGTGAGGCCTGGAGGAAGAGAGGAGGGAGATGTGAGGCCTGGAGAGGAGAGAGATGTGAGGCCTGGAGTGAGAGAGGAGAGAGATGTGAGGCCTGGAGTGAGAGAGGAGAAAGATGTGAGGCCTGGAGAGAAGAGAGATGTGAGGCCTGGAGTGAGAGAGGAGAGAGATGTGAGGCCTGGAGTGAGAGAGGAGAAAGATGTGAGGACTCGAGGGAGAGAGGAGAGAGATGTGAGGCCTGGAGAGGAGAGAGATGTGAGGCCTGGAGTGAGAGAGAAGAGAGATGTGAGGCCTGGAGTGAGAGAGGAGAGAGATGTGAGGCCTCGAGGGAGAGAGGAGAGAGATGTGAGGCCTCGAGGGAGAGAGGAGAGAGATGTGAGGCCTGGAGTGAGAGAGATGTGAGGCCTGAAGGGAGAGAGGAGAGAGATGTGAGGCCTGGAGGGAGAGAGGAGAGAAATGTGAGGCCTGGAGGGAGAGAGATGTGAGGCCTGCAGGGAGAGAGGAGAGAGATGTGAGGCCTGGAGGGAGGGAGGAGAGAGATGTGAGGCCTGGAGGGAGAGAGGAGAGAGATGTGAGGCTTGGAGAGAGATGTGAGTCCAGGAGGGAGAGAGGAGAGAGATGTGAGGCCTGAAGGGAGGGAGGAGAGAGATGTGAGGCCAGGAGGGAGAGAAGAGAGAGATGTGAGGCCAGGAGTGAGAGAGATGAGAGGCCTGGAGGGAGAGAGGAGAAAGATGTGAGGCCTGGAGGGAGAGAGGAGAGAGATCTGAGGCCTGGAGGGAGAGAGGAGAGAGATGTGAGGCCTGAAAGGAGAGAGAAGAGAAATGTGAGGCCTGGAGGGAGAGAGGAGAGAGATGTGAGGCCTGAAGGGAGGGAGGAGAGAGATGTGAGGCCAGGAGGGAGAGAAGAGAGAGATGTGAGGCCTGGAGGGAGAGAGGAGAGTGATGCAAAGCCTGGAGGGAGAGATGTGAGGCCTGGAGGGAGAGAGGAGAGATATGAGGCCTGGAGGAAGAGAGGAGAGAGATGTGAGGCCTGGAGGGAGAGAGGAGAGATATGAGGCCTGGAAGGAGAGAGGAGAGAGATGTGAGGCCTGGAGGGAGAGAGGAGAGAGATGTGAGGCCTGGAGGGAGAGAGGAGATGTGAGTCCAGGAGGGAGAGAGATGTGAGGCCTGGAGGGAGAGAGGAGAGAGATGTGAGGCCTGGAGGGAGAGAGAAGAGAAATGTGAGCCCTGGAGGGAGAGAGGAGAGAAATGTTAGGCCTGGAGGGAGAGAGGAGAGAGATGTGAGGCCTGAAGGGAGGGAGGAGAGAGATGTGAGGCCAGGAGAGAAAGAAGAGAGAGATGTGAAGCCTGAAGGGAGACATGAGAGAGATGTGAGGCCTGGAGGGAGAGAGGAGAGTGATGCAAAGCCTGGAGGGAGAGATGTGAGGCCTGGAGGGAGAGAGGAGAGATATGAGGCCTGGAGGGAGAGAGGAGAGAGATGTGAGGCCTGAGGGAGAGAGATGTGAGGCCAGGATGGAGAGAGGAGAGAGATGTGAGGCCAGGAGGGAGAGAGGAGAGAGATGTGAGGCCATGAGGGAGAGATGAGAGAAATGTGAGGCCTGGAGGGAGAGAGGAGAGTGATGCAAAGCCTGGAGGGAGATATGTGAGGCCTGGAGGGAAAGAGGAGAGATATGAAGCCTGGAGGGAGAGAGGAGAGAGATGTGAGGCCTGAGGGAGAGAGATGTGAGGCCAGGAGGGAGAGAGGAGAGAGATGTGAGGCCTGGAGGGAGAGAGGAGGGAGATGTGAGGCCAGGAGAGAGAGAGAAGAGAGATGTGAGACCTGGAGGGAGAGAGATGTGAGGCCAGGAGGGAGAGAGGAGAGAGATGTGAGGGCACGAGGGAGAGATGAGAGAGATGTGAGGCCTGGAGGGAGAGAGGGAGAGTGATGCAAAGCCTGGAGGGAGAGATGTGAGGCCTGGAGGGAGAGAGGAGAGATATGAGGCCTGGAGGGAGAGAGGAGAGAGATGTGAGGCCTGAGGGAGAGAGATGTGAGGCCAGGAGGGAGAGAGGAGAGAGATGTTAGGCCAGGACGGAGAGAGGAGAGAGATGTGAGGCCACGAGGGAGAGATGAGAGAAATGTGAGGCCTGGAGGGAGAGAAGAGAGTGATGCAAAGCCTGGAGGGAGAGAGATGTGAGGCCTGGAGGGAGAGAGGAGAGAGATGTGAGGCCTGGAGGGAGAGAGGAGGGAGATGTGAGGCCAGGAGATAGAGAGAAGAGAGATGTGAGACCTGGAGGGAGAGAGATGTGAGGCCAAGAGGGAAAGAGGAGAGAGATGTGAGGCCAGGAGGGAGAGAGGAGAGATGTGAGGCCTGGGGGGAGAGAGGAGAGAGATGTGAGGCCTGGATGGAGAGAGGAGAAAGATGTGAGGCCTGGAGGGAAAGGGGAGAGAGATGTGAGGCCTGGAGGGAAAGGGGAGAGAGATGTGAGGCCTGGAGGGAGAGAGGAGTGAGGCCAGAAGGGAGAGAGCAGAGAGATGTGAGGCCTGGAGGGAGAGAGGAGAGAGATGTGAGGCCTGAAGGGAGAGAGGAGAGAGATGTGAGGCCTGGAGGGAGAGAGGAGAGAGATGTGAGGCCTGGAGGGAAAGAGGAGAGAGACTAGAGGCCAGAAGGGAGAGAGGAGAGAGATGTGAGGCCAGAAGGGAGAGAGGAGAGAGATGTGAGGCCTGGAGGGAGAGAGGAGAGAGATATGAGGCCTGGCAGGAGAGAGGAGAGAGATGTTAGACCTGGAGGGAGTGAGGAGAGAGATGTGAGGCCTGGAGGGAGAGAGAAGAGAGATGTGAAGCCTAGAGGGAGAGAGGAGAGAGCTGTGAGGCCTGGAGGGAGAGAGGAGAGAGATGTGAGATCTGAAGGGAGAGAGGAGAGAGACGTTAGGCCAGGAGGGAGAGAGGAGAGAGACGTAAGGCCTGGAGGGAGAGAGGAGAGAGATGTGAGGCCTGGAGGGGGAGAGGAGAGAAATGTGATACCTGGAGGGAGAGAGGAGAGAGATGTGAGGCCTGGAGAGAGAGAGGAGAAAGATATTAGGAATGGAGGGAGAGAGGTGAGAGATGTGAGGCCTGGAGGGAGAGAGGAGAGATGTGAGTCCTGGAGGTAGAGAGGAGAGAGCTGTGAGGCCTGGAGGGAGAGAGCATAGAGATGTGAGGCCTGGAGGGAGAGAGGAGAGAGATTAGAGGCTAGGAGGGAGAGAGGGGAGAGATGTGAGGCCTGGAGGGGGAGAGTAGAGAGATGTGAGGCCTGGAGGGGGAGAGGAGAGAGATGTGAGGCCTGGAGGGAGAGAGGAGAGAGATGTGAGGCCTGGAGGGAGAGAGGAGACAGATGTGAGGCCTGTAGGGAGAGAGATGTGAGGCCTGGAGGGAGAGAGGAGAGAGATGTGAGACCTGGAGGGAGAGAGGAGAGATATGTGAGGCCAGGAGGGAGAGAGGAGAGAGATGTGAGGCCAGGAGGGAGAGAGGAGAGAGATGTTAGGCCTGGAGGGAGAGAGGTGAGAGATGTGAGGCCTGGAGGGAGAGAGGAGAGATGTGAGTCCTGGGGGTAGAGAGGAGAGAGCTGTGAGGCCTGGAGGGAGAGAGGATAGAGATGTGAGGCCTGGAGGAAGAGAGGAGAGAGATTAGAGGCTAGGAGGGAGAGAGGGGAGAGATGTGAGGCCTGGAGGGGGAGAGGAGAGAGATGTGAGGCCTGGAGGGAGAGAGATGTGAGGCCTGGAGGGGGAGAGGAGAGAGATGTGAGGCCTGGAGGGAGAGAGGAGAGAGATGTGAGGCCTGGAGGGAGAGAGGAGACAGATGTGAGGCCTGGAGGGAGAGAGATGTGAGGCCTGGAGGGAGAGAGGAGAGAGATGTGAGGCCAGGAGGGAGATGTGAGACCTGGAGGGAGAGAGGAGAGAGATGTGAGGCCAGGAGGGAGATGTGAGGCCTGGAGGGAGAGAGATGTGAGGCCTGGAGGGAGAGAGGAGAGAGATGTGAGACCTGGAGGGAGAGAGGAGAGAGATGTGAGGCCAGGAGGGAGAGAGGAGAGAGATGTGAGGCTTGGAGAGAGATGTGAGTCCAGGAAGGAGAGAGGAGAGAGATGTGAGTCCAGGAGGGATAGAGGAGAGCGATATGAGGCCTGGAGGGAGAGAGATGTGAGGCCTGGAGGGATAGAAGAGGGAGGACAGAGGTGCAGAGAGGTGAGTGGTAAGAGAGGCAGAGGTAGGAGATGTGACGGGTAGAAGAGAGAAAGCTGGAGGGGTAGGATAGATAGGTAGGGCGTGACAGAGAGATGAGAGGTGCAGAGATGAAGGGGTAGAGTAAAGAGGAAAGAAGCATAAATAACAGAGAGACATAGACAAGAGGCATGAGGATCCCAGAGACATAGAGAGGCAAGAAGGGTTAGAAATAGGAGGTAGTGAATAGAGAAGGGAGGCAGAAGGCAAAAGATTCAAAGAAGGAAAGAGGAAAATGGTGCAAATCGGTAGAGCAGAAAGGGGCGAAGTTCGGCAGGGTAGCTCAAAGAGGCACAAGATGAGGAATAGGTGGAGGAGGAGAAGCAAGTGCAGAGGGGTAAAGTAGTGAAAATAGAGGCGTGAGGTAAAGAGGGGTAGAGGAGGGAGGCTCAGGGGTGGAGAGGCATGAGGTGCGGAGACGTAGAGAAGAGAGGCGAGAGGCACAGAGGAGTAGAAGAGGTAGGGGTAGATAAGGGAGACCTACCTAATACTATAATACCTATAGGTATCTTTGTAAACAGATATAGATATATATTTATATTTGTACAAGCATCGATAGATAGATAGATACAGTTGTAAACCCAATTAATGTAAGCTGTGTACTGCATGTACATATATCTGTAGTTACATACTTGTCACTTAAGCATTATATACTATATACTGTAAGTATAAGTTGTGTATTGTGTATATTTAAACATATAGTTAATTATATAGAATACATATATCTGTAATCCATTATAGTACATTATTATCATTAGTATCCTATAGTAGATTACTAGGAGGAGAGTAGTGGTAGGGGGTTAGTGTAGGAGGAGAGAAGCGTTCAGCGGAGGAGGGAAGGCAAAGGAGAAGAGGGGAGGTAAACGAAGAGCTGAGGTAGTAGGATGTGTAATATATCCTCTATCCTATGGATAGAAGATAAATACTGTAGTATATCCCATTTAATATGATAATACTTATAGGAATCTATATAAACAATATAGGTAAAGGTGTGTGTGCTAATTATATATGACGTGTCTATATCTATTTTACTTATTTATATTTACAATTTGTGCAGATGTCTGTATTTTATATATGTTTTGTCCAGTGTGTGTGTGTATATATATATATATATATATATATATATATATATATATATATAAATGTATATGTACACTTATTAGGAGGTATACATATACAGTTCGGGTACATTACATAAGTGGATACTACTTACTGACTATTACAAAGGTCGCATTACATGATGGGTGAATGAGCTCAGTACAGATTTTTTCACAATACCTTGTAGTGTTTTCTGTCATTTTGTCATTTGTCCATATACAGTATGTGTAAGGTGTGTATTGCATGTATATATTTCTCTGATTATATACTGTATATATACCTGTTTTAAGTTGTACCACTTATGTAATGTATCTCTGTATACAGTAAGTGTAAGGTGTATATTTCAACAAATTGAATAGACAGATGTTATATTACATTACTATTACTAGTCTCCTATCATATATTACTATGTTTTAGCCATAGAGATGTTAGAGCAGAAATTCTGCATGACATGTTTGATCCCATCAATCACTTAGTAGCCTTATTACGATGGGTCCCTATACTAACACTTTACATATAGGGCAGGAGATCACCTTCTTATAGACTCACTGTTACAGGGCAGTTTATAAAAACTTGATCTCTGGGGTGTATAGAGGGTGGGGGTCAGTATTTATTCTAGAAGTAAAGTCTTAGTGTAGGGACCCATCTGAATGAGGTCGCCGTGACGTGGCAGATGGGCTCGCACAATTTACTAAATTGTGCGCCAAGAACCTCACGTTTATAACTGTAGTCAGTGATACATGAAAGTGTAGTCTAAGAATTATATCATTACAAGCTCCGCACCAGAAGTATCAGCTCACTTGTCAGAAATGGGTCTAGTCTGTGTATCTAGAACTGGGTCTAGTCTGTGTATCTAGAACTGGGTCTAGTCTGTATCTAGAACTGGGTCTAGTCTGTGTATATAGAACTGGGTCTAGTCTGTGTATACAGAACTGTGTCTAGTCTGTGTATACAGAACTGTGTCTAGTCTGTGTATCTAGAACTGGGTCTAATCTGCGTATATAGAACTGGGTCTAGTCTGCGTATATAGAACTGGGTCTAGTCTGCGTATATAGAACTGGGTCTAGTCTGCGTATCTAGAACTGGGTCTAGTCTGCGTATCTAGAACTGGGTCTAGTCTGCGTATCTAGAACTGGGTCTAGTCTGCGTATCTAGAACTGGGTCTAGTCTGCGTATCTAGAACTGGGTCTAGTCTGCGTATCTAGAACTGGGTCTAGTCTGCGTATCTAGAACTGGGTCTAGTCTGCGTATCTAGAACTGGGTCTAGTCTGCGTATCTAGAATTGGGTCTAGTCTGCGTATATAGAACTGGGTCTAGTCTGTGTATATAGAACTATGTCTAGTCTGTGTATATAGAACTATGTCTAGTCTGTGTATATAGAACTGGGTCTAGTCTGAGCTTCTACAACTAGGCTCTGGTTCCTCTACAAACTTTCCTGGTGTCATCAGTCCTCATCTAATCTACCTGCTATTTTACTTTCCATTCATTAAAGTGTAACATTTTCTTTATTTTTATTGCACATCATATAGGAAATGTTTCTGTAGCTGTTTTCTAGTATACTTCAGGACTGACTTCTTATTAGTAAAAAAACAAACCAGGGTGACAGCACCTATCAGATGATTTATGGTATTGGTCTTTTTGGATCTGCTGAAAGGTCCTCTGTCATTTTAACACATTGCTAGTTTTTGTTAAAGAAATAATGAAACAATGTATTTTGTCTTGTTGTCTTGTTGACCTTTGGTTGTATTACATCATTGTAACCAGATGTTTGTATATCATTTGCTTGTATATAATATGCTGTAGTGGTCACATCCAGTACATGCCTATGAGGAGGGCTGGCTCCAGATTTGTGTGGGCTTTTGGGCAACAGATCCTCAGTGGGCCGCTTTTGGAACAACTCTTATGCACTGTAGCAAAAAGACAACCGAAATTGGGTGGTTTTTGCTCAGGCAGATGTACTGGAGTGGGCTGTAATATAGTCCATTCCATACAAGCGGATAGAACCTGTTCAGACATCAGAAAGTATCGCAGAATGCCTCTTTATTTGCTGCCACCGGCTCATAGTGGTGGAATATACACACATATATATATATATATATATATATATATATATATATATATATATATATATATACACACACTAACATCCTATTAATATTATAAATGTGAAAGTTTGTGAGTTTGGATGTTTGTGGGTTTGTGTGTTCGGATGTTTGTTAGTCAATCACGCAAAACCCGCTTGACCGATTTGGCTGAAATTTTCCACAAACATAGTTAGTACACCCCATTGCGCAATAGGCTACTTTTCGTCACAATAGCGCACATACGTTTTTCCCAGGACCCCCACAAACCCCAAACTCACATCACTATCTCTGCAATCTCACACACTTTGGACCCCGATTTGGCTGAAATTTTCCACAAACATAGTCCCTACACTCGATTGCGCAATAGGCTACTTTTTGTCACAATAGCTCACATACGTTTTTCCCAGGACCCTTTGGATGTTCTGATGTTTGGCGGTCAATCACGCAAAAACCGCTCCACCGATTTGGCTGAAATTTTCCACAAACATAGTCCCTACACTCGATTGCGCAATAGGCTACTTTTCGTCACAATAGCGCACATACGTTTTTCCCAGGACCCTTTGGATGTTCAGATCTTTGGCGGTCAATCACGCAAAAACCGCTCCACCGATTTGGCTGAAATTTTCCACAAACATAGTCTCTACACTCGATTGCGCAATAGGCTACTTTTCGTCACAATAGCGCACATACGTTTTTCCCAGGACCCCCACAAAACCCAAACTCACATCACTATCTCTGCAATCTCACACACTTTGGACCATAGCAAGCCACAAAATTCATATTACCCCCTACAGCAGAGGTCAGCAACCCCTGGCACACATGCCAAGAGTGGCACTCCTGCCATATTTCACTGGCATGCCAGCAGCACAGGACCTGCAAGAGTTAAATAAAGTCTCTGCTAGAGCTGAGGCATAAGGACACTCCCCTTTGCGAGATGTGCAGGAAACCCAGGGGGTGGAGCTTAATCGCTCAGGTCTCTGCCTGCTATAGTGATAGCTCCTGCCGAAGCTGCTAGCAAACTGAAAGTAAGAAACACACAGCTCCCTTCCTGTAGTTCCTATTCTCATTAATGTCAGGCATTTGGGGTTATTAGTTTAGTCTTAGTAACTCCATGTGCCTCACATTAATAGGAATAAACCCCATCATGTCCCTCATATTAACCCCTGTGTGCCCCATATAAAGGTTACTAATATGTGAGACATATGGAGGCACTAATAAAAGACCTCAGTAATGAAGATACTTAATTATTACCTCCAAGTCTCTCACATATCAGTAACTAGAGATGAGCGAGTACTGTTGGGATCAGCCGATCTGAACAGCACGCTCCATAGAAATGAATGGATGCACCTGGTACTTCCGCTTGGACGTAGCCAGCGCGCTTAACCCCCCGCGTGCCGGCTACGTCCATTAATTTCTATGCGAGCGTGCTGTTCGGATCGGCTGATCCCAACAGTACTCGCTCATCTCTATCAGTAACTCTTACACTGGGGTTAATGTGAGGGACATGATGGGGTTAATTGCTATTAATAAGAGGCGCATGGAGTTACTAAACTGTCATGCACAGGGCCAGACTTTATGTTGCTTACTCAAGAGTATCCTGTGCCCAAAACTTACATGTACTGGCGGAAAATAACAAATCATACAATGTCGTATATCGAAGTATATTAACCTGAAATACCTCTGTCCCAAAGACACTATGTACAGTTTATACCAACACCGTATAGCAGCTGAAATACAAATTACATTCAACACAAAAGTCTCATGTGCTCTCAGAATTACAGCAACAACAAGATACACAGTTACATTTTATATCCCATCCCTTATACACAGTACGAAAACCTTACCCACGCCTATATATACCCACTTCTACAATCACCGCAGACAAAGTCGCGGGTACCAGCTAGTATAAATATATCTATGCAAGGGCATAACTAGCAAAAACTGGGTCCCATAGCAAACCTTGATCTTTCCTGTCCCCCACACGGTGTAACACCCCATTTACACACCTGTAAACTCAGTATAATGTCCCATCGCAATCCCTCCACACAGTATAATATCTCAAAACACCCCTTCACATATCCTGAAGCCACACCCCTTCACATATCCTGAAGCCACACCCCTTCACATATCCTGAAGCCACACCCCCAAAACAACACCTGTACAAACCTGACCTGTATTTTTGGATTGATACGGTGACATCCCTAACCCCAGTATGTAATAGTATGGTGGATAGTAATAACTAAATAGTTCTACCAAGTACAATGATGAGAGGGAATTAAAGACTGGACGCCATTTGATGGAAGTGTATATCATTACATGTGTTTGTGGACAAAAATATAATTTTAAAAAACACTGTGGAGTTTTTGGCATCTTCAGAATGCATGTACATATACAGGTGAGCTTGCTTTGGTTACAATCCAAAGTGAAAGGAGTTCAAGACCACACTGATGTACAGTATCTTCTAGTGAACAGTATTTCATAAATGCAATTAACAACAACAACAAAAAAAAAAAATATCCAAAGACATCTATGGCCTTTACAGGGGTTTTCCAGGTTGGAAGCCATATTTTATATATGACCTATTCTCAGACCCCGCAGCGATCAGTTGTTCCAGACAGTCTTCAAGTTGCAGGCACAGCTACTCCTCAGTATACAGTAGGTTCCAGCACCAACACCATTGAAAACAATGGGAGGAACAACCAGTGACAGAACTGGGGTTGTGGCTCCTCTTCTCCCCAGTCCTTGGATCTCTCCAGACACTCTGTCCATATGCAATGAATTGGTAGTATACCATGGTAAAAAGAAGAAAACATGGATGAACATGAATTTTTAGTCGTGTCCTTTGTGGGTAGGTGAAGTATCCTGGTAAAGCAATTCAACAGCGAGAGGTGACAGTGCTCACTTAAGCCACAGGGGGTCCTACTCAAGAAAGATCCAAATAGAACGTACATCTTCAACTCTCAGAAAGAACGCTATGATGGGTTATACACCAAAGATATGCAAATAATAAGCATTATATGGACGGCCACAATGGGTTCCCAATACAGCAGGCGTGACTAGCGATTAGTCCAGTGATGTCATACAGTATATACAGAATAAAATAGATAAAGGAGTAAATAAGTAAATATATTGCCGCACAAACAATTCATCATAAAAGAGTTAGATCATTACAAAAAGTCTGAGAGAGCCCAATAAATCATTTCATAGTCCATTGCAAGATATACACCAAGACCAGATCAATAACAAAATCAGTAAAAATACATAAAGTCTGCTCAAAAGCGCAAAAATCATTGTCTAAGAGTTAAAGGGGCTCTATGATTGGGAAAAGTTATTCTAAGATAAGCACATCCTTGCATAAGCTTTAGAATGAAAGATTATGAATGATAATCTGTTTTCCCTTAGCCCAAACAGCAGCACAACTGGGGTGTTCCTGCCCCTATGAGCTGTTAGGACAGGGGGAATTTTTAATTACCTAACAGCTTTGACCTCTATAAGAGTCCGGAAGACCAACTCTCCCTTGTGTTAGTAGCAAGTATAAAGTACAGCGTCTATTTCATAGAAATAATATAAAATAGTACAACATAGTACAAAATACAGCATAGGGAGGGAGCCTTGTGCTGCTGTTTGGGCTAAGGGAAAACAAATTATCATTCATAATCTTTCATTCCCCCTACGCCCAACAGCAGCACAATTGGGGATTTAGCAAGTATAGCTTTTACCCTAGGGTGGGTGATCCTGGCAGACTGATGCCAACACAGAGTTTCCAAACGCTGTAGAATCCGTCGTTCGCCAATCCAGTCTAAAATGCTTGGCAAATGTTAGATGCGAACTCCAAGAAGCCGCGGCACATATCTGCTCCAAGGAAAGGGACCGCCTTTCGGCCCAAGATGTTGCCACTGCTCGGGTGGCATGGGCACGGACAAAGTCTGGTACCGGAAGATCTTGAGCACGTAGGGAGCAGATAATGGCTTCCTTGATCCATCTCGGTGAGATGGTGAAAGATGTCTTGGTTTAGAGACCATTCTCCTGAGGCTGTCGAACCTCTGCTGAGCTGATCCGCCAGGATGTTCAGACAACCTCGGATGTGTACCGCTGACAACTGGAGAAGATTCTGTTCTGCACAGGCGAAGATCAAGTTGGTAACCTGCAGAAGAAAGGGGGACCTGGTTCCCCCCTGCTTGTTGATGTAACGGACTTCCGTCAGGTTGTCCGTCCGTATCTTGACTGCTTTCCCCCACAGAACAGGCGCAAACGTCAGAAGTGCTCGGTGAACTGTCGTAAGCTTGTGCCAATTGGATGAGCGCATTCTCTCCAGATGGTTCCATGTACCTTGCGCCGGGGTCTCCCCCAGATGAGCTCCCCATCCTGTGAGGGAGGCATCTGTTGTCAACAGGGTCCAGGTGAACCTGACCGAGGACTGCCCATCGCGGAGATGGGACCACCAGGCTAGTGAGCATCTGGTGCTGATGGTTAACTTGATAGGCTTCTGTAGTCCCGAAGGACTGTGATTCCAGACTCTCAAGATCTCGCTCTGCAGTGGGTGCAT
This sequence comes from Leptodactylus fuscus, assembly GCF_031893055.1. Taxonomy (NCBI): domain Eukaryota; kingdom Metazoa; phylum Chordata; class Amphibia; order Anura; family Leptodactylidae; genus Leptodactylus; species Leptodactylus fuscus. Next base: position 58,265 of record NW_027440181.1, on the reverse strand, counting down.
GTGCCACAGGGCCCAGGGGACTGCTTCTATGGAGGTGGAGATCAAGCCTAGGACCTTCATGGCCATCCTAATTGTAACCTTCCTGGTGACAGAGAGATGATGAACCGCTCGAGCAATATTTTCCTTGCGAGAAGAAGGCAGAGAGATCCTCATGTTGAGAGTCTAAAATGAAACCCAGGAGCTGGATTCGTGTTGATGGAATTACGACGGACTTTTGCCAGTTTATTAGTCAGCCCAGCTGGCTTAGCAAAGCTACTACGGTCTGTACCTGCGTGGTGAGGACCTCCTTTGACTGAGCCTTGAGAAGCCAGTCGTCCAGATATGGGACTATGAAGATCCCTTGGAGGCGCAGGGTGGAGTGACCGGAGCTATCACCTTTGTGAAGGTGTGGGGGGGCTGATGATATGCCGAATGGGAGGGCGGTGAACTGAAGGTGCAGTAATCTTCCGTCCATGTATATTGCAACTCTTAGAACTTTCTTGTGTGCGGGAAAGATAGGTACATGGAGATATTAGATTCAGGGTGACGAAGTGATCTCCAGGCTGCAGAAAGGCTAGCACAGACTTGATGGTTTCCATACAGAAACGTACCTTGTGGATGAACTGATTCATGTACCTGAGATTGATAATCATTCGCCATCCGCCTGAAGTCTTGGGTACCAGGAAAACCGGAGAGTAGACACCTTGGCCTTGTTCCGCCTGAGGAACAGGTTCCAGAGCTGCTTTGTCCACGTATTCTTGGACGGATCTCTCCAGATGAAGTTGTTTGGGGCCCTGAAAAGGGCAAGTTGTTATAAACCTGTCTACAGGATGAGATGTGAAGACTATCCTGTAGCCTTCCTGCACCGTTTGAATGACCCAGGGATCCCGGGTGTGCAGACGCCAGGCAGCCAGATGATAGGAAAGACAGCCGCCTACTTCGGAGGGCATTGGGGGGAGGGAGGTAACACCGTCAGAGGGTCTTTCTTCGTTCACGGGAGGTTCCGCGTCCTCTACCTCTGGAGCCTCTCTGGGAAGATCCACGACCTCGAAAGAATCTTCGCCTCTCAGCAGGTTGGGGAAGATTCTTCCCCTTAGAATCAGTGAGGCCCTCCATTATTCTGTCCAGCTCTCTGCCAAAGAGCCTACCTGGTTCAAAGGGGAGCGAGCAGAGGCTGAACTTCAAAGAGTTGTCTACTCGCCGAGGCTTTAGCCATGCCCATAGGGGATGTCTGGCCGGAGTGGAGAACGCCATAGCTCTGGCAGCCAGTCTTGCCTGGAAACGTGTGAGATGGTCAACCAGCAGGTTGGTGTCTTTCACTGCCGACGAAGGTAAGAATCCAGGGGGGGGGGAGAGGGAGCCCCGACCCCTGTAAGAGGCCAGAACACCTCTCCCCCAACCACATGTCCCACAGGACAGAAAAAAACACAAGTGGGAGTTGGTCTTCCGGCGTCTTATAGAGGTCAAAGCTGTTAGGTAATTAAAAATTCCACCTGTCCTAACAGCTCATAGGGGCAGGAATACCCCAGTTGTGCTGCTGTTGGGCGTAGGGGGAAAGGCTATTCCACACCTACCGTTAGTATGTAAATTGCCTCAGTAGATTTGGAATAAGTCCGTTTTTATTCATATGTTAATGAGCTTAGACCATGCAGCGGAAGTGTCTGTGTGCACTGTCTGCTCTATGTGTATGTATAGCAGAGAAGACTCATCAGCACAGCAGCCTCTGCTATACATACTGTATATACATATAGAGCAGACAGTGCACACAGACACTTACTGTGCACGGTCTAAGCTCATTAACATTTGACTTATTCAAAATCTACTGAGGCAATTTACATACAAAAGGTAGGTGTGAAATAGCCTATCCAAAAATGACTTTTCCCAACGATAGAGCCCCTTTAAGAGGATTAAATTTAGACTGAGATACCAGTAAGTCTCCACTAGATGTCAGTATTGCTGCAAGTCCAAAGATAAGACTAGATCACTTTAATATTTCCTATACTGGGAATAAGGAATATGGGACAAACAAGTAAGGCTGTGTTACAAAGGCCATTCTACTCCGACCTTCCATTCTTTTCTTCTCTCCACTCTTTCTGATAAAATCTGTTTCTTCTGTTATGCTAATTACGATCACAGAGCAGCGGGGGTGCTCTCCCTGTGCTCTGAGCACCCCTACATTATAATCTTCCACCGCCCCTTAGCTCATCGTGTTCACTCCCCTCTTCCTCTTCTCCGTCTCTTCTGCCTTTCGCAGATATCGAACGCAGCGCTGTAACAGACCACCATAAAATGTAGAAGAAAAGAATGGAAGGTCGGAATAGAATGGTCCTTGTACAAGGTATTCCTACATGCCATTGATTAAAAAGGTGTTTTTCTAATGATAAATCACATCTAGAGTATCATCCAAATGATAGAAGGGTCCAAATAAAGAATGCGGACAACATAAAATGGTATAGTCCTTTCCAGAGTATATAAAGGGAGTCTATCATTGCTATGTTACATCTGTAAATAAGCCCGTCATTATAGAAAAGTACAGTCCTATGAAAAAGTTTGGGCACCCCTATTAATCTTAATCATTTTTAGTTCTAAATATTTTGGTGTTTGCAACAGCCATTTCAGTTTGATATATCTAATAACTGATGGACACAGTAATATTTCAGGATTGAAATGAGGTTTATTGTACTAACAGAAAATGCGCAATATGCATTAAACCAAAATTTGACCGGTGCAAAAATATGGGCACCTCAACAGAAAAGTGACATTAATATTTAGTACATCCTCCTCTTGCAGAGATAACAGCCTCTAGTTGCTTCCTGTAGCTTTTAATCAGTTCCTGGATCCTGGATGAAGGTATTTTGGACCATTTCTTTCTACAAAACAATTCAAGTTCAGTTAAGTTTGATGGTCGCCGAACATGGACAGCCCGCTCTCAAATGATCTGAAAACAAAGATTGTTCAACATAGTTGTTCAGGGGAAGGATACAAAACGTTGTCTCAGAGATTTAACCTGTCAGTTTCCACTGTGAGGAACATAGTAAGGAAATGGAAGACCACAGGGACAGTTCTTGTTAAGCCCAGAAGTGGCAGGCCAAGAAAAATATCAGAAAGGCAGAGAAGAAGAATGGTGAGAACAGTCAAGGACAATCCACAGACCACCTCCAAAGAGCTGCAGCATCATCTTGCTGCAGATGGTGTCACTGTGCATCGGTCAACTATACAGCGCACTTTGCACAAGGAGAAGCTGTATGGGAGAGTGATGAGAAAGAAGCCGTTTCTGCACGTACGCCACAAATAGAGTTGCCTGAGGTATGAAAAAGCACATTTGGACAAGGCAGTTTCATTTTGGAAACAAAAATTTAGTTGTTTGGTTATAAAAAAAAGGCGTTATGCATGGCGTCCAAAAAGAAACAGCATTCCAAGAAAAACACATGCTACCCACTGTAAAGTTTGGTGGAGGTTCCATCATGCTTTGGGGCTGTGTGGCCAATGCCGGCATCGGGAATCTTGTTAAAGTTGAGGGTCGCATGGATTCCACTCAGTATCAGCAGATTCTTGAGAATAATGTTCAAGAATCAGTGACGAAGTTGAAGTTACGCCGGGGATGGATATTTCAGCAAGACAATGATCCAAAACACCGCTCCAAATCCTCAGGCATTCATGCAGAGAAACAATGACAATGTTCTGGAATGGCCATCCCAGTCCCCAGACCTGAATATCATTGAACATCTGTGGGATGATTTGAGAGTGGGCTGTCCATGCTCGGCGACCATCTAACTTAACTGAACTTGAATTGTTTGTCCAAAATACCTTTATCCAGGATCCAGGAACTGATTAAAAGCTACAGGAAGCGACTAGAGGTTGTTATCTTTGCAAAAGGAGGATCTACTAAATATTAATGTCACTTTTCTGTTGAGGTGCCCATACTTTTGCACCGGTCAAATTTTGGTTTAATGCATATTGCACATTTTCTGTTAGTACAATAAACCTCATTTCAATCCTGAAATATTACTGTGTCCATCAGTTATTAGATATATCAAACTGAAATGGCTGTTGCAAATACCAAAATATTTAGAACTAAAAATGATTAAGATTAATAGGGGTGCCCAAACTTTTTCATAGGACTGTATCTGTAGCTCACCATACAAAGGATCTTCTAAGCAGCATGAACCTCAGGGCGCCGCACAAAGCTTCTGCGGACTTGGAGTAATATAGCAATCCTTCAATTTAGAATAAAAATCGCCATCTCTCTGAAGTTAGCAGAAAATGTCACTTTTAATCCATAAGAATAAAAATATACAAACAAGAGAAGAAAAAAAGGAAAGTATAAAAAAAAAATAACGGGTTTTTTCCGCTTCCCATTGATTTCAATAGGTTTTTCAAGGCAAAATCTGCATGAAGATTGCTCATGTCACTTTTTTTTTCCTCTAGCTGAAAAAAATCAGATAGAGGAGAAAACTGCTACTGACTACCATGGAAATGAATGGGAGACGGTTTTTGTGGTGGATACCGCCTCATAATCAACCTGCAAAACCCCATGTGAACCCTTTCCAGGCTCATGTTTTTATGTATAACTAGCTTTTACCCGCGACTTCGTCTGCGGTGATTTGAGAATTGGGCGGACACAGACGTGTGAAACTGTAAAAGTGCTTTAAAAAGTTTGGTGGGCTAGCAAATGTGATGTGTTATATTGTGTATGTCGTGATACAGACAATGTGATGTGTTGTATTGTGTATGTTGTGATACAGACAATGTGATGTGTTGTATTGTGTCAGACAATGTGATGTGTTGTTTTGTGTATGTCGTGATACAGACAATGTGATGTGTTATATTGTGTCAGACAATGTGATGTGTTGTATTGTGTATGTCGTGATACAATGTGATGTGTTGTATTGTGTATGTTGTGATACAGACAATGTGATGTGTTGTATTGTGTCAGACAATGTGATGTGTTGTATTGTGTCAGACAATGTGATGTGTTGTATTGTGTATGTCGTGATACAGACAATGTGATGTGTTGTATTGTGTCAGACAATGTGATGTGTTGTATTGTGTATGTCGTGACACAGACAATGTGATGTGTTATATAGTGGAAAGCTATATGTAAATGTGAGTGAGTAGAGTGAGGGCTACTCCTGAGGTGACAGTAAGGAGTGTGCAGGCAGGTTGAGGTAGGAAATGCCAGGCAGTGTGTGTGAGTCTATAGCTGGGGCTAGGTGTCCTGCTTTTGTGAGTCTCCTGCTAGGAAGCCATGTTGTTTAGTGGCACCAAAAGTAGCCTGCGACTCCATCCTGAGGGAAAACTATGTTTGTGGAAAATTGCACGCAAATCCGTCCAGGCGTTTTAGCGTGATTGAGGAACAAACATCCAAACTCACAAACATCCAAACACACAAACTTTCACACTTATATCCTACTATTATACTGTATGTAATAATAAGAACATAAAAGAAAGAACAACTTTATTAAACAATGGCTCAGTAAAGTGGTGTTGACATTACCGCCGCTGTCCACTGTTTCCATTGTAAACCCTGGGGACACTGGACAGGGGACGGCTTGCCGGTGGTCAGCTTTATAACCCCTTCATTTGTACGTGCAGGACTTTCTGTCTGTGCAACAAAAAAAAAAACGTTTCCAGGCGGAGAGGCCACATATGGACACCGGTGGTCACCTTTAAAAATCCATTCAAAACAGTGGGTTTTAAAGCTGACCCCCAGCAAGCCGTCCCCTGTCCAGTTTCTCCGGGGTTTACTATCGAAACCCTGGTGCAGACTGCGGCCGTAGTGTGAATCCAGCCTAAGATAATATATCTGCCCATGTTATGTAATCCTATTAATATTATAAATGTGAAAGTTTGTGAGTTTGTGTGTTTGGATGTTTGCATGTTCGGATGTTTGTTCTTCAATCACGGAAAAACCGCTCCACCGATTTGGCTCAAATTTTCCAAAAACATAGTTAATACACCCGATTGCATAATAGGCTACTTTTCGTCACAATAACGCACATACGTTTTTCCCAGGACCCACGCAAAAAGCCAACTCACATCACTATCTCTGCAATCTCACACACTTTGGACCATAGGAAGCCCTAAAACTTCACATTCCCCTCTGCAGCCTAGCCCCTAACCCCACACAATCACATATACATATACTTTACCACTTTGCCCCTCACCTTAACGATACTCCAGGAGGCTCTCTTTAACGCTCCGGAGCAGCCATGTTTGCCGACCCCACCGCTCTGACAATCCACGACACCGCCCACCCATGTCAATACCCCTAGGTGGTCTAGTAAATGCAAAAAAAAAGTTTAAAAAAAGTAAGAAAAAATAAATATATATATATATATATATATATATATATATATATATATATATATAAAAAGGATTAAAAATTCAAATCACCCCCCTTTCCGTAGAACACATATAAGAGTAGTTAAAAACTGTGAAACACATACATGTTAGATATCCCCGCGTCCGAAATCGCCCGCTCTACAAAGCTATACAAATATTTTTCCTGTTCGGTAAGCGCCGTAGCGGGAAAAATGGTCAAAAGTGCCAAACCGCCGTTTTTTCACTGTTTTGATTCTGATAAAAATTTAAATAAAAAGTGATCAAAGCAATAACATTTCCCGAAAATGGTAGAACTACAAAGTACACCCGGTCCCGCAAAAAAGACGCCCTATACATCCCCATACACGCACATATAAAAAAGTTACGGCTGTCGGAATATGGCAACTTTTCAAAAAATAATTTTTTAACACAGTTTTGGATTTTTTTTAAGGGGTCAAAATGTAAAGAAAACCATATAAATTTGGTATCCCCGGAATCGTAACGAAAAACAGAATACAGGGGACATGTCATTTTGGTTGCACAGTGAACGCCGTAAAACCAAAGCCCGTAAGAAAGTCGCAGAAATGCATTTTTTCTTCAAATCCACCCCGTTCTGAATTTTTTCCCTGCTTCCCAGTACATTATATAGAATAAATAATGGTGGCATCATGAAGAAAAATTTGTCCCAGGAAAAATTAAGACCCATATGGCTCTGAGAGCGGAGAAATAAAAAAAATTATGGGGTTTAGAAGGAGGGGAGTCAAAAACGAAAATCAAAAAATGCCATCGACAGGAAAGGGTTAACTTCAAATCCCTCTGTCCCAAAGTCACTATGTAAAGTTTCTCACAACACCGTATATATAGCAGCTCACATACAACTCAACTTCAACACAAAAGTCTCACGTATTCTCTGAATTATAGAAAAAACAAGATACAAAGTTACATTTCATATCCCATCCCTTATACACAGTACGAAAACCTTACCCACGCCTGTATATACCCACTTCTACAATCACCGCAGACGAGGTCGCGGGTACCAGCTAGTGGTACATAGATGCCAATCTGTATTCTAAGTACTGCTTATACATCATCTTGTAAGCAGATCTGAGTGTACTTGTACTGATATTATATACTGATAATATCTTATGCATATATCTGGCCGTCCATAATAAAAAATGTCTAGAATCTGCATATACTTTATACTGAGTACCAGTGACGTAACTACCGTGGTAGCAGCTGCCACAGGGCCTGGGCCATTAGGGGGCCCGGTGACAGCCGCTACAGCTGCGTTTTTTTTTTTTTTTTTTTTAATAGGCCGTTTAATAAGCCGTTACAGGCCCTATTTACTTGCTGATCCTGGCTGGGCCGGGATCGGTAAGTGACACCGCGGGCCCTACAAATACTATCATTATACTCGGGGGTCTTTGCAGGCCTCCTTCCTAGTTGTCTGACGTCTCTGACGTCACATGAACACGGCCTGCTTCCCGGGTCATGTGACATCTGACGTCATAGAAGAAGGACGGCAGCGGAGAACACAGTGTAGGAGCCGGGAACAGGTAAGAAACAGTGGTTTTTTAATGTTTTTATTCCCCTGGGTCTCCGATTATTATACTCTGGGGTCTGAAAAGACATAGAAGGAGGGGAGTCAAAGACGTAAAACCGGGGGGGGGGGGGGGTTGGGGGGGAGTTATCAGCACTATGATCCACCCCCGGTATCACCACCGCTCACACCCCGGAGATTTCTTACTTTCATACTTTGTATCTTTCTGTCTGTATTTGAACCCTACACATTGTACAGCGCTGCGGAATATGTTGGCGCTATAGAAATAACATGTATTATTATTATTATTATTCTATTTCCTATACAAGCTGTGGGGCGGCTCATGCTCGGGTGTCATGCTTACTACAGCTCAGGCTGCGGCCTAGTACAGGACAGCAGGGGCTCATCAGAATCTCAGGACTGGTCACATCATGAGATCACAGTGTCACACTTCCATCACTCGGCTTGTCACAGTCATTCCATGGAAACCAGGACCAGTAAGGCGGCCATTTTCAGCCCACAAGATCAAGCAATCGCTCCATTAAGATCTCCAGTACTGAGGTGTCCTGCTTGTGAGTTCGGAGGAGGGAGAAGTCTGTCCAGGAACAGCCGAGCCTTGACCAGAAGGACGTCACAGTTACTGCAGGATTTAGGAGGAGCAGGAAGTCTCCATTTGTGTCTGGAGGATCCATGCAAGACAGGTGAGAGCTGGGGGAGAGGTCACCTGTCCCCTCACTGGGTTACCCAGGGCTCAGTTGGGCGGCCCATGGATTATATTGGGTGCAGTCTAATGACTTCTGCCCCTGTAGCCATGACAGTGGGGTGCGGGCGGGTAATTATTAGGGGGAGCGAGAGAGACCGTCCTCAGGACCTTAGTGGTCCTCAGAGGTGGAGGATCGGTCAGGGACACTGTCCTGCTTATTGGGCAACAAAGGGGAACAGTAAGGAGGGAATGGGGGCAATTACCAATATGTGAGCCTGGGTCTGTCACTGTATATGGAGGGGGCACATGTATATCACTGTATGGGGGTATATGTCTGCCATTAGATATATGGGTACATGGGTCTGTCACTGTATATGGAGGGGGCACATGTATATCACTGTATGGGGGTATATGTTTGCCATTATATATATGGGTACATGGGTCTGTCACTGTATATGGAGGGAGCACATGTATATCACTGTATGGCGGTATATGTCTGCCATTATATATATGGGTACATGGGACTGTCACTGTATATGGAGGAGGTACATGTATATCACTGTATGGGGGTATATGTCTGCCATTATATATATGGGTACATGGGTCTGTCACTGTATATGGAGGGGGCACATGTATATCACTGTATGGGGGTATATGTCTGCCATTATATATATGGGTACATGGGTCTGTCACTGTATATGGAGGGAGCACATGTATATCACTGTATGGCGGTATATGTCTGCCATTATATATATGGGTACATGGGTCTGTCACTGTATATGGAGGGAGCACATGTATATCACTGTATGGCGGTATATGTCTGCCATTATATATATGGGTACATGGGTCTGTCACTGTATATGCAGGGGGCACATGTATATCACTGTATGGCGGTATATGTCTGCCATTATATATATGGGTCTGTCACTGTATATGGAGGGGGCACATGTATATCACTGTATGGCGGTATTTGTCTGCCATTATATATATGGGTACATGGGTCTGTCACTGTATATGGAGGGAGCACATGTATATCACTGTATGGCGGTATATGTCTGCCATTATATATATGGGTACATGGGTCTGTCACTGTATATGGAGGGGGCACATGTATATCACTATATGGCGGTATATGTCTGCCATTATATGTATAGGTACATGGGTCTGTCACTGTATATGCAGGGGGCACATGTATATCACTGTATGGGGGTATATGTCTGCCATTATATATGTGGGTCTGTCACTGTATATGTAGGGGGCACATGTATATCACTGTATGGCGGTATATGTCTGCCATTATATATATGGGTACATGGGTCTGTCACTGTATATGGAGGGAGCACATGTATATCACTGTATGGCGGTATATGTCTGCCATTATATGTATAGGTACATGGGTCTGTCACTGTATATGGAGGGAGCACATGTATATCACTGTATGGGGGGATATGTCTGCCATCATATATATGGGTACATGGTGCTGTCACTGTATATGGAGGGGGCACATGTATATCACTGTATGGGGGTATATGTCTGCCATTATATATATGGGTCTGTCACTGTATATGTAGGGGACACATGTATATCACTGTATGGCGGTATATGTCTGCCATTATATATATGGGTACATGGGTCTGTCACTGTATATGGAGGGGGCACATGTATATCACTGTATGGCGGTATATGTCTGCCATTATATGTATAGGTACATGGGTCTGTCACTGTATATGGAGGGGACACATGAATATCACTGTATGGCGGTATATGTCTGCCATTATATGTATAGGTACATGGGTCTGTCACTGTATATGGAGGGGACACATGTATATCACTGTATGGCGGTATATGTCTGCCATTATATATATGGGTACATGGGTCTGTCACTGTATATGGAGGGGACACATGTATATCACTGTATGGGGGTATATGTCTGCCATTATATGTATAGGTACATGGGTCTGTCACTGTATATGGAGGGGACACATGTATATCACTGTATGGCGGTATATGTCTGCCATTATATATATGGGTACATGGGTCTGTCACTGTATATGGAGGGGACACATGTATATAACTGTATGGCGGTATACGTCTGCCATTATATATATGGGTACATGGGTCTGTCACTGTATATGGAGGGAGCACATGTATATCACTGTATGGGGGTATATGTCTGCCATTATATATATGGGTACATGGGTCTGTCACTGTATATGCAGGGGGCACATGTATATCACTGTATGGCGGTATGTGTCTGCCATATGTATGGGTACATGGGTCTGTCACTGTATATGGAGGGGACACATGTATATCACTGTATGGGGGTATATGTCTGCCATTATATATATGGGTACATGGGTCTGTCACTGTATATGGAGGGGGCACATGTATATCACTGTATGGGGGTATATGTCTGCCATTATATATATGGGTACATGGGACTGTCACTGTATATGGAGGAGGCACATGTATATCACTGTATGGGGGTATATGTCTGCCATTATATATTTGGATACATGGGTCTGTCACTGTATATGGAGGGGGCACATGTATATCACTGTATGGCGGTATATGTCTGCCATTATATATATGGGTACATGGGTCTGTCACTGTATATGGAGGGGGCACATGTATATCACTGTATGGCGGTATATGTATGCCATTATATATATGGGTACATGGGTCTGTCACTGTATATGGAGGGAGCACATGTATATCACTGTATGGCGGTATATGTCTGCCATTATATATATGGGTACATGGGTCTGTCACTGTATATGGAGGGGGCACATGTATATCACTATATGGCGGTATATGTCTGCCATTATATGTATAGGTACATGGGTCTGTCACTGTATATGCAGGGGGCACATGTATATCACTGTATGGGGGTATATGTCTGCCATTATATATATGGGTCTGTCACTGTATATGTAGGGGGCACATGTATATCACTGTATGGCGGTATATGTCTGCCATTATATATATGGGTACATGGGTCTGTCACTGTATATGGAGGGAGCACATGTATATCACTGTATGGGGGGATATGTCTGCCATCATATATATGGGTACATGGTGCTGTCACTGTATATGGAGGGGGCACATGTATATCACTGTATGGCGGTATATGTCTGCCATTATATGTATAGGTACATGGGTCTGTCACTGTATATGGAGGGGACACATGAATATCAGTGTATGGCGGTATATGTCTGCCATTATATGTATAGGTACATGGGTCTGTCACTGTATATGGAGGGGACACATGTATATCACTGTATGGGGGTATATGTCCGCCATATGTATAGGTACATGGGTCTGTCACTGTATATGGAGGGGGCACATGTATATCACTGTATGGGGGTATATGTCTGCCATTATATATATGGGTACATGGGACTGTTACTGTATATGGAGGGGGCACATGTATATCACTGTATGGGGGTATATGTCTGCCATTATATATATGGGTACATGGGACTGTCACTGTATATGGAGGGGGCACATGTATATCACTGTATGGGGGTATATGTCTGCCATTATATATATGGGTACATGGGACTGTCACTGAATATGGAAGGGGCACATGTATATCACTGTATAGCGGTATATGTCTGCCATTACATATATATGGGTCTGTCCCTGTATATGGAGGGGCACATGTATTTCACTGTATGGCGGTATATGTCTGCCATCCTATTAATATTATAAATGTGAAAGTTTGTGAGTTTGTGTGTTTGGATGTTTGCATGTTCGGATGTTTGTTCCTCATTCACGGAAAAACCGCTCCACTGATTTGGCTGAAATTTTCCACAAACATAGTTAATACACCCGATTAAACAATAGGCTACTTTTCGTCACAATAGCGCACATACGTTTGTACCAGGACCCCCACAAAACCCAAACTCACACCACCATCTCTGCAATCTCACACACTTTGGACCATAGCAAGCCACAAAATTCATATTGCCCTCTACAGCCTCGCCCCTAACCCCACACAATCACATATACATATACTTTACCACTTTGCCCCTCACCTTACCGATACTCCAGGAGGCTCTCTTTAACACTCCGGAGCAGCCATGTTTGCCGACCCCTACCGCTCTGACAATCCGTGACACCGCCCACCCATGTCAATACCCCTAGGCGGTCTAATAAATGCAAAAAAAAAAGTTTAAAAAAAGTAAAAAAAAATATAAAAACAAAATAAAAAGGATTAAAAATTCAAATCACCCCCTTTTCCCTAGAACACATATAAAAGTAGTTAAAAACTGTAAAACACATACATGTTAGGTATCCCCGCGTCCGAAATCGCCCGCTCTACAAAGCTATACAAATATTTTTCCTGTTCGGTAAACGCCGTAGCGGGAAAAATGATCAAAAGTGCCAAACCGCCATTTTTTCACTGTTCTGATTCTGATAAAAATTTGAATAAAAAGTGATCAAAGCAATAACATTTCCCGAAAATGGTAGAACTACAAAGTACACCCGGTCCCGCAAAAAAGACGCCCTATACATCCCCGTACACGCGCGTATAAAAAAGTTACGACTGTCGGAATATGGCGACTTTTCAAAAAATAATTTCTTAACACAGTTTTGGATTTTTTTTAAGGGGTCAAAATCTAAATAAAACCATATAAATTTGATATCCCCGGAATCATAACGAAACACAGAATACAGGGGACATGTCATTTTGGTTGCACAGTGAACGCCGTAAAACCAAAGCCCGTAAGAAAGTCACAGAAATGCATTTTTTTCTTCAAATCCACCCCATTCTGAATTTTTTCCCTGCTTCCCAGTACATTATATAGAATAAATAATGGCGGCATCATGAAGAAAAATTTGTCCCAGGAAAAATTAAGACCTCATATGGCTCTGGGAGCGGAGAAATAAAAAAATTATGGGGTTTAGAAGAAGGGGAGTCAAAAACGAAAATCAAAAAATGCCATCGGCGGGAAAGGGTTAACTTCAAATACTTCTGTCCCAAAGTCACTATGTCACGTTTCTCACAACACCGTATATATAGCAGCTCAAATACAAATTAACTTCAACACAAAAGTCTCACGTATTCTCTGAATTATAGAAAAAACAAGATACAAAGTTACATTTCAAATCCCATCCCTTATACACAGTACGAAAACCTTACCCACGCCTGTATATACCCACTTCTACAATCACCGCAGACGAAGTCGCGGGTACCAGCTAGTTATATATATGGGTACATGGGACTGTCACTGTATATGGAGGGGGCACATGTATATCACTGTATGGGGGTATATGTCTGCCATTATATATATGGGTACATGGGTCTGTCACTGTATATGGAGGGGGCACATGTATATCACTGTATGGCGGTATATGTCTGCCATTATATATATGGGTACATGGGTCTGTCACTGTATATGGAGGGGGCACATGTATATCACTGTATGGCGGTATATGTCTGCCATTATATATATGGGTACATGGGTCTGTCACTGTATATGGAGGGGGCACATGTATATCACTGTATGGGGGTATATGTCTGCCATTATATATATGGGTACATGGGTCTGTCACTGTATATGGAGGGGGCAGATGTATATCACTGTATGGCGGTATATGTCTGCCATTATATATATGGGTACATGGGTCTGTACCTGTATATGGAGGGGGCACATGTATATCGCTGTATGGGGGTATATGTCTGCCATTATATATATGGGTACATGGGGCTGTCACTGTATATGGAGGGGGCACATGTATATAACTGTATGGCGGTATATGTCTGCCATTATATATATGGGTACATGGGTCTGTCACTGTATATGGAGGGGGCACATGTATATCACTGTATGGGGGTATATGTCTGCCATTATATATATGGGTACATGGGTCTGTCACTGTATATGGAGGGGACACATGTATATACCCCACTGACCTTATATCATCCTTCTCTTACAGGTGCTTGGACTATAATGAAGAAATGGCGATAATACTGAGAACACAAAGATCGGCATCAACAAGAAGGGAAGAATGTATATCTGTAACTGTGCCATTACTGAATGTGCATATGGAATCATGTACCCTGTGATATGTACATAGCCAATCATGTAACCCCTTGACTTGTACATAGCCAGTCATGTAACCCCGTGCCTTACATTATTGGCTATTTACAAATATAATAATATATGTGTATACTTAGAGACTGGTCTGGGATGTTACCATATAGGCCCGAAGCCTGTGCTAGTAGTACCGTATAGGCCCGAAGCCTGTGCTAGTAGTACCGTATAGGCTCGAAGCCTGTGCTAGTAGTACCATATATGCCCGAATCCTTTGCTAGTAGTACCATATAGGCCCGAAGCCTGTGCTAGTAGTACCATATAGGCCCGAAGCCTGTGCTAGTAGTACCATATAGGCCCGAAGCCTGTGCTAGTAGTACCATATAGGCCCGAAGCCTGTGCTAGTAGTACCATATAGGCCCGAAGCCTGTGCTAGTAGTACCATATAGGCCCGAAGCCTGTGCTAGTAGTACCATATAGGCCCGAAGCCTGTGCTAGTAGTACCATATAGGCCCGAAGCCTGTGCTAGTAGTACCATATAGGTCCGAAGCCTGTGCTAGTAGTACCATATAGGCCCAAAGCCTGTGCTAGTAGTACCATATAGGCCCGAAGTCTGTGCTAGTAGTACCATATAGGCCCGAAGTCTGTGCTAGTAGTACCATATAGGCCAGAAGTCTGTGCTAGTAGTACCATATAGGCCCGAAGCCTGTGCTAGTAGTACCATATAGGCCCGAAGCCTGTGCTAGTAGTACCATATAGGCCCGAAGCCTGTGCTAGTAGTACCATATAGGCCCGAAGCCTGTGCTGGTAGTACCATATAGGCCCGAAGCCTGTGCTAGTAGTACCATATAGGCCCGAAGCCTGTGCTAGTAGTACCATATAGGCCCGAAGCCTGTGCTAGTAGTACCATATAGGCCCGAAGCCTGTGCTAGTAGTACCATATAGGCCCGAAGCCTGTGCTAGTAGTAGTAGCCTGTTACTGCTAGCACAGGCTTTGGGCCTATATGGTAATATCTCAGACCATGTGACATCTGGGACATTATCATATAGGCCCAAAGCCTGCTAGGATAAAACATCCAATCCCAGAGAGGTAACACAGTTTATTATGTTTCCTCACCTCCCCTGGGGCCCCGATTATTATACTCGGGGGTCTGAAAAGAGTATAAGAGTATAATAATAATAGTTCATGAGTGAGAGACTGTGGGGCATAATAGTCGGGTGGGCAACTGTGGGGCATAATAGTCGGGTGGGCAACTGTGGGGCATAATGGGTGGGCAACTGTGGGGCATAATAGTCGGGTGGGCAACTGTGGGGCATAATAGTCGGGTGGGCAACTGTGGGGCATAATGGGTGGGCAACTGTGGGGCATAATAGTTGGGTGGGCAACTGTGGGGCATAATAGAGCTTGAAGGGTCTGCTGTGGCCCTGTAACCTCTATTATGCCCCGCAGTCTATTGTGCCACTGTGCGGTATAATATGGGCTGCAGGGGCTACTGTGGGTATATACTGGAGCGCACAATGGGTGGTGGTGATATACCTTCATTCTTTTGTGAGCGACGTATTAGGGGGGTCACGTGTTTCTAATGTAGCGGCATGCTGGTCCACTCTTCCCACTGTGTAGAGCGTTGTTAGTGGGTATATACTGGAGCGCACAATGGGTGGTGGTGATATACCTTCATTCTTTTGTGAGCGACGTATTAGGGGGGTCACGTGTTTCTAATGTAGCGGCATGCTGGTCCACTCTTCCCACTGTGTAGAGCGTTGTTAGTGGGTATATACTGGAGCGCACAATGGGTGGTGGTGATATACCTTCATTCTTTTGTGAGCGACGTATTAGGGGGATCACGTGTTTCTAATGTAGCGGCATGCTGGTCCACTCTTCCCACTGTGTAGAGCTTTGTTAGTGGGTGTATACTGGAGCGCACAATGGGTGGTGGTGATATACCTTCATTCTTTTGTGAGCGACGTATTAGAGGGATCACGTGTTTCTAATGTAGCGGCATGCTGGTCCACTCTTCCCACTGTGTAGAGCTTTGTTAGTGGGTATATATTGGAGCGCACAATGGGTGGTGGTGATATACCTTCATTCTTTTGTGAGCGACGTATTAGAGGGATCACGTGTTTCTAATGTAGCGGCATGCTGGTCCACTCTTCCCACTGTGTAGAGCGTTGTTAGTGGGTATATACTGGAGCGCACAATGGGTGGTGGTGATATACCTTCATTCTTTTGTGAGCGACGTATTAGGGGGATCACGTGTTTCTAATGTAGCGGCATGCTGGTCCACTCTTCCCACTGTGTAGAGCGTTGTTAGTGGGTATATACTGGAGCGCACAATGGGTGGTGGTGATATACCTTCATTCTTTTGTGAGCGACGTATTAGGGGGATCATGTGTTTCTAATGTAGCGGCATGCTGGTCCACTCTTCCCACTATGCAGGCTCCTGTATTCTATATTTATCATTTATTTTTAGTATTTGTCAATGTTACTTTTATTTTTTAGCACTGTTGTAAGGGAATTGATAGATACTAAATAAGACTAAATATTGTCACGTTTTTTATCAGGTATATGAACTTGGAAATGCAGTGAATTGCTGCAAATTTTTCAGCCCATCCCCCCCCCCCCCAAAAAAAAAAAAACAAAACAAAAACAAATGCAAGGGTTTTTTTTTTATCAGGTATATGAACTTGGAAATGCAGTGGATTGGATTGCATCTATCTCTATGCAGTATATATGCCCCCACCAGTGTCCCCCTACCATACCCCGACACCTACGAGGTCCTACAAAGGGAAGCCGCCCAATTCCAACCCAAAGGCAGAGTACTAATATGCGGAGACCTGAATGCAAGGACAGGCACAGAGATAGACTACCTGCCCCCTGACGACAACCCACATACGCACGGTAGTGAGATCCACCACCCAGAACCCACACAGACAAGAAGAAACAGCCAAGACAGAATTGTCAACAAGAGCGGGAGACAACTGCTGAACATGTTCCGAAGCCTAGGACTGTACCTAATGAACGGACGTATCAGAGGCGACTGCATAGGACGCTTCACACTAAACAAGGGGGCAACAGCGTGGTGGACTATGCCATTACAGACACAGACCTGTCAGACATTGAAGACTTCACAATCGCCCCTGACTCCCATCTATCAGACCACAACCAGATCCTACTATACATGAGAACCATGAACAAAACACCCACACATGAGCCCCAACAGTCCGGCCTCTACAACCTACCAAGACATTTCAAATGGGCCAACCACCAGGCCATAGAATATACCAACGCAACCAACCGACCCGAAATCAAGACACTGCTCACAAACTTCCATACAAACACCTATCAGCAAGACCAACAGGGAGTCACCAGAGCTGTGAAGGATCTCAAGTACATCCTACAGACCACAGCAGAACTAGCAGGCCTGAAACCAACCAAACCAATAAGACAAACCAACAAACAGTCCCACAAATGGTTCGACAGCGACTGCAGAGCATTATGCCATACCCTAAGAACAACCTCCAACCAAAAACACAGGGACCCCAACAACAAGGAGGTGAGGGAAGCCTACAACAATCTATGCAAGCAATACAAAGGCACCCTCAGAGAGAAGAAACAGAGGTACCTCTCCAACAAAATAGAGCAACTAGAGGACTCCCTCCAGGACAGCTCATTCTGGGAGACCTGGCACCATATGGGCACAAAGCCCAAGAAAAACTCTCTCCACATCCAAAATGGCAATATCTGGCTCAACTACTTCAGAGGTCTCTACAAAAACATCCCAGAAGAAGAACTAACTCCAGAACAGCAACAGATAATCACCAAACTGAAGGACATGGAGAAAGTCATCAAAGACTTCCAGAACCCTCTGGACTCGCCAATCACCATAAAAGATATACAGGAAAGAATTGCCCTGCTGAAAGGAAAAAAGGCCAGTGGCCCTGACGGCATCCTACCAGAGATGATCAAATACAGCCCTCCAGCAATACACGCGGCACTGGCAAAGCTATTCACCCTCGTGCTCAATGCTGGACACTTCCCCAAAGACTGGAACAAAGGCCTCATAACCCCCATCTACAAGAATGGTGACCAATATGACCCCAACAACTACAGAGGGATCTGCGTCAGCAGCACGCTGGGGAAACTGTTCAACAGCATCATCAATAACAGAATCCTCACCTTCCTCACACAACACGGGGTCCTCAGCAAGAGCCAAGCAGGGTTCATGCCAAACCACCGCACCACAGACTATATCTACACCCTGCACAGCCTCATCAAGACACACGTCCACAACACCAGAAGAGGCAAGATATTCACCTGCTACGTGGACTTTAAGAAGACGTTCGACTCAGTATGGCACCCAGGCCTACTCCTAAAACTCCTAGAGAGTGGAATAGGAGGAAGAACGTACGACGTCATCAAGAGCTCCTACACCGGAAACCAGTGCAGTGTGAAGGTGAATGGGAAAAGGACAGCATACTTCCAACAGGCCCGAGGGGTCAGACAAGGCTGTAGCCTGAGCCCAACGCTCTTCAACATCTATATCAATGAACTGGCTACAGCCCTGGAGGCCTCACCAACCCCAGGCCTCACCCTGAACGACCGAGAGGTGAAGTTCCTGCTATACACCGACGACCTCCTACTCCTGGCCCCCACCGAGAAAGACCTCCAAGAAAGCCTATCAGTGCTGGAAAAATTCAGCACCACATGGGCCCTACCCATCAACCAGAAGAAGACCAAAGTCATGGTATTTCAGAAGAATGGCCACAACAAAGCCCCCACCCCACAATTCACACTGAACGGCTCCACACTGGAGAAAACCAACAGCTACACCTACCTGGGGCTGGAGCTCAGCCAATCAGGAAGCTTCAAAGCAGCAATAGAAACCCTGAAAGCAAAAGCCTCACCTCAAAGCACCGGTGAGGGTCTGGCTGAAGATATTTGACACAGTCATCTCTCCGATCCTTCTCTATGGCAGCGAGGTTTGGGGCCCAGCCACCTACCCAGACCAGTCAAAGTGGGATTCCAGCCCAACAGAGAACTTCCACCTGGAGTTCTGCAAATACCTGCTCCATGTCCATCGCAACACCACCAACATGGCCTGCAGGGCAGAGCTAGGCAGACTCCCCCTATGGCTCACCATACAGAAGAGGGCGCTAGCTTTCCAGGCACACATCCAGGGGATGAATCCTGACTCCTACCACCACCAAGCATGGCTAAGCCACCTGAGCAAACCAGACACCCACCAACCAAACAACAGCCAACCACCAAACCAAAAACACCAACAGATGATAACCAGGGCCAAAATAAAGGCGACCACAGAGGCAAACAGAGAGTGGTACATTGAAGAATGGAGAAACGAAATAAATAACTCCAAGAAACTCACCGTGTACCAATCCCTACAAAGAGACTACACCATGGCCACCTACCTGGAGAGAATACGCCACCCCAAACACAGACAGACCCTGAGCCGGTACAGACTGAGCGCCCACAACCTAGAGATAGAGACGGGGCGATACAGGCAGACGTACAAGCCACGGGAGAACAGACTGTGCCAGCACTGTAACCAGGGGGCCCTAGAAGACGAGACCCACTTCCTGCTACACTGCACCATATACTCAGCTGTGAGGGCCGTCTACTACCAAAGACTCTCCGCCCACATCCCAGATGAGAAGAGGAAACTCTACATCCTACTGGGAGAAGAAGAGGCCACTGTGGAGATCGCTGTCCAATACGTGTCCAGCTGTCACCAAACAAGAGGAAGATGAGACTCCACGGACTGTTATATTTATCCCAATACACCCGCCCCACCCCACCTCCCCATATAGCGGTCACCAACTAAGAGGAAGATGAGACTCCACAGACTGTTATACCCCAAACCAACCGCCCCACCCCACCCCACCTCCCCATATAGCAGTCACCAACTAAGAGAAAGACGAGACTCCATGGACTGTTATACCCCAAACCACCCACCCCACCCCCCCATACCCACCACTCACCCACCCGAATCCAACTCTCTCATCCCCCCCCCCCCCACAATACTAGCTTTGGCAATGCCAAATATCTATTCGGACGTTCCAATAAAGTTTTTCTTGATTTGATTTGCTTCAATTTTTCAGGCCCCCCAAAAATGCAAGGTTTTTATCAGGTATATGAACTTGTAAATGCAGTGGATTGCTTCAATTTTTCAGCCCCCCCCCCCCCCTCCAAAATTCAAGGTTTTTATCAGCTATATAAAATTGGAAATGCAGTGGATTGCTTCCATTTTTCAGCCTCCCCCCCAAAAAAAAAAAAAAAAAAAAAT
The DNA here is from genome assembly GCF_031893055.1 of Leptodactylus fuscus. Lineage (NCBI taxonomy): Eukaryota > Metazoa > Chordata > Amphibia > Anura > Leptodactylidae > Leptodactylus > Leptodactylus fuscus. Next base: position 37,373 of record NW_027440181.1, on the reverse strand, counting down.
GCAAGGTTTTTTTTTATCAGGTATATGAAATTGGAATTGCAGTGAATTGCTTCAATTTTTAAGGCCCCCAAAAATGCAAGGTTTTTTTTATCAGGTATATGAACTTGGAAATGCAGTGAATTGCTTCAATTTTTAAGGCCCCCCCCCCCTTCCAAAATTCAAGGTTTTTATCAGGTATATGAACTTGGAATTTCAGTGAATTGCTTCAATTTTTCAGGCACCCAAAAAATGCAAGATTTTTTTTTTTCCCCTTCTTTTTATAACAATTTTATTGCTTTACACAACACATACAAAGTAGATAATGACAAAGCAATTGTGGATTGTAGACAAATGTAAGAAGAGTAATACGAGATAAAGGAAACATAACGATTAATTGTGTATAAAACTAGCAAATAAACATTAAGGTGGGGGAAGGACCTAACGAAAAAGGTAATAGTTGGCGTATATGGGCGGGGAAGGGGGGGGGTTAAGGGATATTTAAGTAGAAAATAAAGGACGTCCATAAAACTTGAATCGGCTTCACGTGATATTCATATATGTCAAAATGAGTTTAAAAAGGATGTTGAAGAGAATTAGGAGGAGGAAATGAGAGATAATATTGTGGAGACAGAGGTAAAGAAGGGGAAAAAGAAAAGGGAGGGGGGGGGAAGGGGTAGGAAGGGGGGGAAAGGTGGTAATCTGACCATTGCAGTCCAGGACCTAAAAGAAGGCGTAGAAGGGTTTATAAATTTAGGTCTCTCCAGGGGGTCCAGATTTTCTGGTATTTATCATGTCTTCTAGCTTTCCAGCTGGACAATTCCTCGAAGCGGGATATTTGATGTACTTTATTGATCCATTCTGCAATCGTGGGTGAGTCAGGGTTGAGCCATTTCAGGGGTATGATAGAGTTCGCGGCTGAAAGGAGGAGGGAAGTAAGGTTTGACTTTGAAGGAGTATAGTCTGGGGAGTGTAAAGAGAGAATAAGCATCTCTGGGGTCAGTGTGAAAGAGGGCGAAGAAATGCGTCTAATTATAGACTGAATTTCTGACCAATAAGTTTGACTGTCTGGGCATTGCCACCATATATGTAGGAGGGAACCGGTGTGAGTTTTGCAGCGCCAACATAAATCTGAGTCGGCTAAATTTTTAAAGTGGAGCCATTGGGGAGTGCGATACTGAGTCGCCCCAGCTCGGCCTATGTAGATTCACGGTGCGAGCAGGCCCGACACCGGGGGCGGCAGCGCCTTGAAAAAGGGGAGTTTTAAGCAAAAATGGATTAAAGAAAAATAAAGAAAAATAAAAGTTTGTCGTGACGCCAGTTGGGGTTTCGGCTTGAGGTGAAGCCGGGCACTGTAGATTGGGCCTCTGGGAATAGGTGGTGATGCAGTGCCAGATGTTATACCCTCCCCAACCAGGGCAGGTCCCAGGGCCAGATGATATAGGTGAAGAAGGGGAGATTTCCAGGAGGAGTAACAGAGGATCGATGAAAGAATACAGTCCAGACAGGGGTTAACCAAACACTTACAGTTTACTTCTGTAGTCAGCAGGAGATAACAGATGTTACAGGAGGATTCACCTTGCTCCAGTATAGTGAGATGCCAGTCTTCCCTTTTACCACTAGTATGATTCAGCCTTCCATTGCTGCTCAAACTCTCTAATAGATTTCCTCTGGTCCTGGGTTCCAGGAGCTCAAAGGTTAATTGCAACTGGGTAGATCCCCCTTCTGGACAGCAGGTAACGCGAGTTCTTTGGGATGCTGAATACACTCACCCCCAACTCTGTATGTTACTGAGCCTCCAGGAATCTTGCATTCACTAGGCCTCGGTGAAACATCCCCCAACCCCCAAGAGCGTTGGTGCACCTGCATAAATTGCATTCCATGCACTTGAAGAGGTTGGTAGGCAAATGGAAGCTTGAAAGTTTCAATACCACAAGAAAGTTATTGTGGTAGGAACCCTGAAAAACTAAACATGTTAAGCACTGGCACAGTTCCTTTAGTCCATTCTCTCTTGGTAATGCCATGTTCAGGAAAGTAAGTAGTAATGCACAGTTCGTATTTCTGACTCACCTACTAGTGCAATCCGTTAGGGAGCCGGCACTGAAATTAAACCTTTAACTTTGCATAAACTCAATTGAACATATACAAATACAACACAACTATCTGCAAACACATTGGGTTAGTATACCTTTACTGATTGTCCCTGTAACGTATGGGGAGTTGCCCTTGTGTATTGCGCTGAGATCTACGCAGAAATGGGATTCCTGACAGTCTTCTACTTACTGGAGTCATCAGGGGAACGGTAGGCATACTTTCACTAGAAATCGGGCTTACTGGAATTTGTGCTGGTACATCATCCACTTGTTTAATAACCAACAAGGCCTCTTGCAGATTAAGGGCAAAATCTCTCACAGTGTCCTGCGGTTTTTGCTTACAGCTGAAAAACCGCATTTTTATCTCAGATGTGGTGCGGGTGTCAAAGGTGATCCTGAGTTTGGTAAAAATGTCCTTTACAGTCCTTTTATCACTCAATGGCCAGGATTTCACTTCCCTTTGTGCTGCACCACCAATTTGACTTATTAATATTGCAACCTTTTGCTCCTCTGCCATAGGGTATAGGTCAAACAGGTTACTCAGCTTTTCTTTAAAGTCTCTGAGGCTATGGGACTCGCCTGTATACTGGGGCAGCCAGGATGCACCCGGAATGTATGGCATGGTTAAGGGTAATATCATACCTCCCAACCGTCCCGATTTCCGCGGGACAGTCACGATTTGGGTGACATGTCCCGCGGTCCCGGTTGGAGGGAGGTATGTCCCGATTTCAACTCAGATCGGCGTCCAGAGGACGCCGATCTGAGTTGAACACATACGCGGCTGAAGCAAGGAGCTGACACAGATCAGCTCCTCGCTTCGCCGCTGCCCGCCTCTCTCCCTGACACATATGCGGCTGAAGCTGCTCGCGTGCTCGCTTCGCCGCTGCGTCTCTCTCTCGTTGACACATGCGGCTGAAGCGAGGAGCTGACCTGTGTCAGCTCCTCGCTTCGCTGCTGCCGCCGGCTCCTGGCTTGTAGACGCGATGTACAAGACAGGAGCCGGCGGCAGCGGCGAAGCGAGGAGCTGACACAGGTCAGCTCGTCGCTTCAGCCGCATGTGTCAGCGAGAGAGAGACGCAGCGGCGAAGCGAGCAGCTTCAGCCGCAGGTGTCAGGGAGAGAGGCGGGCAGAGAGTGGCGAGGGAGCGGAGGAGAAGGTAAGTTTAATGTGGAGGTGGAAAGTGAATCTGGGGGCAGATGAAGGAGGGGACGGCATGACACAGGGGGCAGAGATGGAGAGGACAGCATGACACTGGGGGCAGAGATGGGGGGACATGAATCTGGGGGCAGAGATGGAGAGGACATGAATCTGGGGGCAGAGATGTGGAGACATGAATCTGGGGGAAGAGATGGGGGACATGAATCTGGGGGCAGAGATGGGGGACATGAATCTGGGGGCAGAGATGGGGGGACATGAATCTGGGGGCAGAGATGGGGGGACATGAATCTGGGGGCAGAGATGGGGGGACATGAATCTGGGGGCAGAGATGGGGGGACATGAATCTGGGGGCAGAGATGGAGGGGGGACATGAATCTGGGGGCAGAGATGGAGGGGACATGAAACTGGGGGCAGAGATGGAGAGGACATGAATCTGGGAGCAGAGATGGAAGGGGGACATGAAACTGGGGGGCAGATGAAGGGTGTATATGAAACTGGGGGAGAGATAGAGGGGGGACATATAATTTACGGGTGACTGTAGGAGGATTATACTGTGTGCAGGCACATGAAACATTAACGAGTGGGCGGAGTCAACACAAAAGTGGGCGGGGCTAAATTTGCCGCACATTTTGTCCCTCTTTCAGTTCTTCAAAAGTTGGGAGGTATGGGTAATATAGGTGCCATAGTTACTTGGTTGTGACCACGGTTAGAGTCTATGGGGGAATCAGAGGGGCCTGGGGATGAGGATCTACTTGCTTGATACATCACCCCCCTTGTTAACCCCAGCAAGGCCACACTCACCGGACTTGATACTGTGAAGCGTTGATCCAGAGGGATGGATGGATGGATCACTTATCACTGCAGAGGATGCTGGTCCGGCTGCTACAGAGACTTCTACAGTTGTCAGGGGTAGACTGCAATTGAGGATGATGCAATCTGTATCTTTCACTGCTCCTTGCACAGGCATGTCACATGTTCTGCACTTAGCATGGCTTGCAAGAAAAAGACACCAACCCTGCGGCTCAGTGTAACATGAATCATGCAACTGCTGCTGGTGGCTATTTTGGAAAGCAGGGAAAATTTTGAAAAATGCAACAGTCTTTTTGAACAAAAATAAAAGTTTTGCGCACTTTCGCTATCCTGTTCTTGACGCCAAAAAGGCGAGTCGCCCCGGCTCGGCCTATGTAGATTCACGGTGCGAGCAGGCCCGACACCGGGGGCGGCAGCGCCTTGAAAAAGGGGAGTTTTAAGCAAAAATGGATTAAAGAAAAATAAAGAAAAATAAAAGTTTGTCGTGACGCCAGTTGGGGTTTCGGCTTGAGGTGAAGTCGGGCACTGTAGATTGGGCCTCTGGGAATAGGTGGTGATGCAGTGCCAGATGTTATACCCTCCCCAACCAGAATCCCATTGACTTCAATGGCTGCCATCTTACGCGCACTACACATTGAAGTCAATGGGATTCTGCTTTACAGCGCTTACTCTGACACTCTGACTATGATGTTTACGTATCAGAATGAGCGGCGCGTTACTCTGTGGGAACGGAGCCTCAATCTGCAGCAGTTTACAATATAGTACAAGTGGATGTGAGGTTTTATAACCCATTCAGATGTACCATAAAAATGACACAGAAATATCACAGCATGTCGTGGATTTTCATATCTGCAGCATCTTCTCTCTACTGCAGAAATCCCAGGCATTTTGTTCTTATTGTGGATTCGCATTTGCTCTTGGAGGATGGTCAGAAACCGTTCTTTATTTGTGGCCAATTTGTGAGTGAGCCCATTATTCCCTTGGATGAGCCATGCAGGTCTCAGGACGCTTTATTGTTGGCACCCAATGACCCTGAAGCATGATGAGTTTGCAAGTTGTAAAAGCAGTGAGACAAAAAGTCTATAGATATTTATTATCAATGTAATCGTCCTGAGCCATTACATAAAATAAATATATGTTAGGTATGGTGAATGGAGTAAAATATCAAATGCAAAATCAGTATCGGAATCGGTGTTTTATATTCCACACATTAAAGAGAGTTACTACAAGTGAGTGAGTTAGTAATATGTGTCTTATCCTGCAATAAACAAGACCTTATACAGTAATGTGAATAGACAGATACAAAGGCCTTGGTGCTAAAACAGTGTTGGCATTGAAAGGGTTAAATCCTCAGGCTGCATCATATGTCACCATGGTAACCGCAGCCACAACCAATAGGATTGCAGGACAGGAATTAGAAAAATCAGTTATCTGCGGTCAGTTATTAGATGAGAGAAGACGTCCACGTGAGCGCTCTGCAGACGGGAGGACGCTGGTAAGTGAGCGGGATCTAATACTGAAGATCTTATGACATGACTGATCATTACACAGACTGTATTACAGGGAACACTAGGGGGCGACTGTGAGGAACTGACCAGTATTAGTCTCTCTTCACATCAGCTTCTCCCTGTTTATAGGAAACATTGACATGAATGTCTCCAGTCATTTCTAATAAGATTTCATGTGCAATGGGACACTTGTAGCTTCTCTCCCATCCCCCAGCTCCCTGTGGTAGGAAAGAGGCGACAGTATGGCCAGGACAAATGTATGAGCTCCAGTATAAGCTGGTGGGAGATCATCACATGACATCAGACGTATAACAATGTCATTACATAGGCTCCATACAGGACTCAGATTTATGGGGGAAAAACCCCGAAATATATCAATTCTGTCATATTATATATATCTCACTGCTGCATGACTTACCATGACGGACTTCACTGGACTAGAAGATCTTCTGGTTAATTGGTTAATTGTCTCCTAATAAATAAGAGCAATGTATATTGTTATTGTGCCAGTGACTTCTATTGTACAGACACTATTCTATTAGGTCCATATCACTGCTCCTACCTGGCCCCTCCATACACCTGGCCCTGATAGAAATGCTTATTATCCCCTATTATCTTACTGTATATATCTGTAATATGTGATACAGTGACAGACGGGGGTCCCCGGGCCCACCAGAGGACATTATAGTCAGTGCTGGCCCTCTATGGATACAGAACATATGGATGCCCACTATTACTTCTACCATTGATTGTAGTGGGCTGTCACTCGCTAGTTGTTAGTTTGGGTGCTCAGAAAAGGCATCTCACCGCCATAACCATGTACAAAAGGAATTGCTGGCACTCACAGGGAATCAGGAAGAATTATGTATTTATTTGTATCTAAAAGGGAGGGAGGAGAGAGATGTGAGGCCTGGAGGGAGAGAGGAGAGAGATGTGAGGCCTGAAGGGAGAGAGGAGAGAGATGTGAGGCCTGGAGGGAGAGAGGAGAGAGATGTGAGGCCTGGAGGGAGAGAGGAGAGAGATGTGAGGCCTGGAGGAAGAGAGAAGAGAGATGTGAGGCCTGAAGGGAGAGAGGAGAGAGATGTGGGGCCTGGAGAGAAAGAGGAGAGAGATGTGAGGCCTGGAGGGAGAGAGGAGAGAGATGTGAGGCCTGGAGGGAAAGAGGAGAGAGATGTGAGGCCTGGAGGGAGAGAGGAGAGAGATGTGAGGCCAGGAGGGAGAGAGGAGAGAGATGTGAAGCCTGGAGGGAGAGAGGAGAGAGATGTGAGGCCTGGAGGAAGAGAGAAGAGAGATGTGAGGCCTGAAGGGAGAGAGGAGAGAGATGTGGGGCCTGGAGAGAAAGAGGAGAGAGATGTGAGGCCTGGAGGGAGGGAGGAGAGAGATGTGAGGCTTGGAGGGAGAGAGGAGAGAGATGTGAGGCCTGGAGGGAGAGAGATGTGAGGCCAGGAGGGAGAGAGGAGAGAGATGTGAGGCCTGGAGGGAGAGAGGAGAGAGATGTGAGGCCTGGAGGGAGAGAGGAGAGAGATGTGAGGCCAGGAGGGAGAGAGGAGAGAGATGTGAGGCCTGGAGGGAGAGAGGAGAGAGATGTGAGGCCTGGAAGGAGAGAGATGTGAGGCCAGGAGGGAGAGAGGAGAGAGATGTGAGGCCTGGAGGGAGAGAGGAGAGAGATGTGAGGCCTGGAGGGAGAGAGGAGAGAGATGTGAGGCCTGGAGGGAGAGAGGAGAGAGATGTGAGGCCAGGAGGGAGAGAGGAGAGAGATGTGAGGCCTGGAGGGAGAGAGGAGAGAGATGTGAGGCCAGGAGGGAGAGAGGAGAGAGAAGTGAGGCCTGGAGGGAGAGAGGAGAGAGATGTGAGGCCTGGAGGGAGAGAGGAGAGAGATGTGAGGCCTGGAGGGAGAGAGGAGAGAGATGTGAGGCCAGGAGGGAGAGAGGAGAGAGATGTGAAGCCTGGAGGGAGAGAGGAGAGAGATGTGAGGCCAGGAGGGAGAGAGGAGAGAGATGTGAGGCCTGGAGGGAGAGAGGAGAGAGATGTGAGGCCTGGAAGGAGAGAGATGTGAGGCCAGGAGGGAGAGAGGAGAGAGATGTGAGGCCTGGAGGGAGAGAGGAGAGAGATGTGAGGCCTGGAGGGAGAGAGGAGAGAGATGTGAAGCCTGGAGGGAGAGAGGAGAGAGATGTGAGGCCAGGAGGGAGAGAGGAGAGAGATGTGAGGCCTGGAGGGAGAGAGGAGAGAGATGTGAGGCCTGGAGGGAGAGAGGAGAGAGATGTGAGGCCTGGAAGGAGAGAGATGTGAGGCCAGGAGGGAGAGAGGAGAGAGATGTGAGGCCTGGAGGGAGAGAGGAGAGAGATGTGAGGCCAGGAGGGAGAGAGGACAGGGATATGAGGCATGAAGAGAGAGACAAGAGAGATGTGAAGTCTGAAGAGAGAGAGGAGAGAGATGTGAGGCCTGGAGGGAGAGAGGAGAGAGATGTGAGACCTGAAGGGAGAGACGAGAGAGATTTGAGGCCTGAAGGCAGAGAGGAGAGAGATGTGAGGCATGGAGGGAGAAAGGAGAGAGATGTGAGGCCTGGAGGGAGAGAGGAGAGAGATGTGAGGCCTGGAGGGAGAGAGGAGAGAGATGTGAGGCCTGGAGGGAGAGAGGAGAGAGATGTGAGGCCTGGAGGGAGAGAGGAGAGAGATGTGAGGCCTGGAGGGAGAGAGGAGAGAGATGTGAGGCCTGGAGGGAGAGAGGAGAGAGATGTGAGGCCTGGAGGGAGAGAGGAGAGAGATGTGAGGCCTGGAGGGAGAGAGGAGAGAGATGTGACGCCTGGAGGGAAAGAGATGTGAGGCCTGGAGGCAGAGAGGAGAAAGATGTGTGGCCTGGAGGGAGAGAGGAGAGAGATATGAGGCCAGGAGAGAGAGAGATGTGAGGCCTGAAGGCAGAGAGGAGAAAGATGTGTGGCGTGGAGGGAGAGAGGAGAGAGATGTGAGGCCTAGAGGGAGAGAGGAGAGAGATATGACGCCTGGAGGGAGAGAGATGTGAGGCCTGGAGGCATAGAGGAGAAAGATGTGTGGCCTGGAGGGAGAGAGGAGAGAGATGTGAGGCCTGGAGGGAGAGAGGAGAGAAATGTGAGGTCTGGAGGGAGAGAGGAGAGAGATGTGAGGCCTGGAGTGAGAGAGGAGAGAAATGTGAGGTCTGGAGGGAGAGAGGAGAGAGATGTGAGGCCTGGAGTGAGAGAGATGTGAGGCCAGGAGGGAGAGAGGAGAGAAATGTGAGGCCTGGAGGGAGAGAGGAGAGAGATGTGAGGCCAGGAGAGAGAGAGGAGAGAGATGTGAAGCCTGGAGGGAGAGAGATGTGAGGCCTGGAGGGAGAGAGGAGAGAGATGTGAGGCCAGGAGAGAGAGAGGAGAGAAATGTGAGGCCTGGAGGGAGAGAGGAGAGAGATGTGAGGCCTGGAGTGAGAGAGATGTGAGGCCAGGAGGGAGAGAGGAGAGAGATGTGAGGCCTGGAGGGAGAGAGAGGTGAGGCCAGGAGGGAGAGAGATGTGAGGCCTGAAGGGAGGCAGGAGAGAGATGTGAGACCTGGAGGGAGACAGGAGAGAGATGTTGGGCCAGGAGGGAGAGAGGAGAGAGATGTGAGGCCTGGAGGGAGAGAGAGGTGAGGCCAAGAGGGAGAGAGATGTGAGGCCTGGAGGGAGAGAGGAGAGAGATATGACGCCTGGAGGGAGAGAGATGTGAGGCCTGGAGGCAGAGAGGAGAAAGATGTGTGGCCTGGAGGGAGAGAGGAGAGAGATGTGAGGCCAGGAGAGAGAGAGATATGAGGCCTGAAGGCAGAGAGGAGAAAGATGTGTGGCGTGGAGGGAGAGAGGAGAGAGATGTGAGGCCTGGAGGGAGAGAGGAGAGAGATATGACGCCTGGAGGGAGAGAGATGTGAGGCCTGGAGGCAGAGAGGAGAAAGATGTGTGGCCTGGAGGGAGAGAGGAGAGAGATGTGAGGCCTGGAGGGAGAGAGGAGAGAAATGTGAGGTCTGGAGGGAGAGAGGAGAGAGATGTGAGGCCTGGAGTGAGAGAGATGTGAGGCCAGGAGGGAGAGAGGAGAGAAATGTGAGGCCTGGAGGGAGAGAGGAGAGAGATGTGAGGCCAGGAGAGAGAGAGGAGAAAGATGTGAAGCCTGGAGGGAGAGAGATGTGAGGCCTGGAGGGAGAGAGGAGAGAGATGTGAGGCCAGGAGAGAGAGAGGAGAGAAATGTGAGGCCTGGAGGGAGAGAGGAGAGAGATGTGAGGCCTGGAGTGAGAGAGATGTGAGGCCAGGAGGGAGAGAGGAGAGAGATGTGAGGCCTGAAGGGAGAGAGAGGTGAGGCCAGGAGGGAGAGAGATGTGAGGCCTGAAGGGAGGCAGGAGAGAGATGTGAGACCTGGAGGGAGACAGGAGAGAGATGTTGGGCCAGGAGGGAGAGAGGAGAGAGATGTGAGGCCTGGAGGGAGAGAGATGTGAGGCCTGGAGGCAGAGAGGAGAAAGATGTGTGGCCTGGAGGGAGAGAGGAGAGAGATGTGAGGCCAGGAGAGAGAGAGATGTGAGGCCTGAAGGCAGAGAGGAGAAAGATGTGTGGCGTGGAGGGAGAGAGGAGAGAGATGTGAGGCCTGGAGGGAGAGAGGAGAGAAATGTGAGGTCTGGAGGGAGAGGAAAGAGATGTGAGGCCTGGAGTGAGAGAGATGTGAGGCCAGGAGGGAGAGAGGAGAGAAATGTGAGGCCTGGAGGGAGAGAGGAGAGAGATGTGAGGCCAGGAGAGAGAGAGGAGAGAGATGTGAAGCCTGGAGGGAGAGAGGAGAGAGATGTGAGGCCAGGAGAGAGAGAGGAGAGAAATGTGAGGCCTGGAGGGAGAGAGGAGAGAGATGTGAGGCCTGGAGTGAGAGAGATGTGAGGCCAGGAGGGAGAGAGATGTGAGGCCTGGAGGGAGAGAGAGGTGAGGCCAGGAGGGAGAGAGATGTGAGGCCTGAAGGGAGGCAGGAGAGAGATGTGAGACCTGGAGGGAGACAGGAGAGAGATGTTGGGCCAGGAGGGAGAGAGGAGAGAGATGTGAGGCCTGGAGGGAGAGAGAGGTGAGGCCAAGAGGGAGAGAGATGTGAGGCCTGGAGGGAGAGAGGAGAGAGATGTGAGGCCAGGAGGGAGAGATGTGAGGCCTGGAGGGAGAGAGGAGAGGCATGTGAGACCTGGAGGGAGAGAGGAGAGAGATGTGAGGCCAGGAGGGAGAGAGGAGAGAGATATGAGGCCTGGAGGGAGAGAGGAGAGAGATGTGAGGCCTGGAGTGAGAGAGATGTGAGGCCAGGAGGGAGAGAGGATAGAGATGTGAGGCCTGGAGGGAGAGAGATGTGAGGCCTGAAGGGAGGCAGGAGAGAGATGTGAGACCGAGAGAGGAGAGAGATGTGAGGCCAGGAGGGAGAGAGGAGAGAGATGTGAGGCCTGGAGGGAGAGAGAGGTGAGGCCAGGAGGGAAAGAGATGTGAGGCCTGAAGGGAGGCAGGAGAGAGAAGTGAGGCCAGGAGGGAGAGATGTGAGGCCTGGAGGGAGAGAGGAGAGGCATGTGAGACCTGGAGGGAGAGAGGAGAGAGATGTGAGGCCAGGAGGGAGAAAGGAGAGAGATATGAGGCCTGGAGGGAGAGAGGAGAGAGATGTGAGGCCTGGAGTGAGAGAGATGTGAGGCCAGGAGGGAGAGAGGAGAGAGATGTGAGGCCTGGAGGGAGAGAGAGGTGAGGCCAGGAGGGAGAGAGGAGGGAGATGTGAGGCCTGAAGGGAGGCAGGAGAGAGATGTGAGGCCAGGAGGGAGAGATGTGAGGCCTGGAGGGAGAGAGGAGAGGGATGTGAGGCCTGGAGGGAGAGAGGAGAGGGATGTGAGGCCTGGAGGGAGAAAGGAGAGAGATGTGAGGCCTGGAGGGAGAGAGGAGAGAGATGTGAGGCCTGGAGGGAGAGAGGAGAGAGATGTGAGGCCAGGAGGGAGAGATGTGAGGCCTGAAGGGAGAGACGAGAGAGATTTGAGGCCTGAAGGCAGAGAGGAGAGAGATGTGAGGCATGGAGGGAGAAAGGAGAGAGATGTGAGGCCTGGAGAGAGAGAGGAGAGAGATGTGAGGCCTGGAGGGAGAGAGGAGAGAGATGTGAGGCCTGGAGGGAGAGAGGAGAGAGATGTGAGGCCTGGAGGGAGAGAGGAGAGAGATGTGAGGCCTGGAGGGAGAGAGGAGAGAGATGTGAGGCCTGGAGGGAGAGAGGAGAGAGATGTGAGGCCTGGAGGGAGAGAGGAGAGAGATGTGAGGCCTGGAGGGAGAGAGGAGAGAGATGTGACGCCTGGAGGGAAAGAGATGTGAGGCCTGGAGGCAGAGAGGAGAAAGATGTGTGGCCTGGAGGGAGAGAGGAGAGAGATGTGAGGCCAGGAGAGAGAGAGATGTGAGGCCTGAAGGCAGAGAGGAGAAAGATGTGTGGCGTGGAGGGAGAGAGGAGAGAGATGTGAGGCCTAGAGGGAGAGAGGAAAGAGATATGACGCCTGGAGGGAGAGAGATGTGAGGCCTGGAGGCATAGAGGAGAAAGATGTGTGGCCTGGAGGGAGAGAGGAGAGAGATGTGAGGCCTGGAGGGAGAGAGGAGAGAAATGTGAGGTCTGGAGGGAGAGAGGAGAGAGATGTGAGGCCTGGAGTGAGAGAGGAGAGAAATGTGAGGTCTGGAGGGAGAGAGGAGAGAGATGTGAGGCCTGGAGTGAGAGAGATGTGAGGCCAGGAGGGAGAGAGGAGAGAAATGTGAGGCCTGGAGGGAGAGAGGAGAGAGATGTGAGGCCAGGAGAGAGAGAGGAGAGAGATGTGAAGCCTGGAGGGAGAGAGATGTGAGGCCTGGAGGGAGAGAGGAGAGAGATGTGAGGCCAGGAGAGAGAGAGGAGAGAAATGTGAGGCCTGGAGGGAGAGAGAAGAGAGATGTGAGGCCTGGAGTGAGAGAGATGTGAGGCCAGGAGGGAGAGAGGAGAGAGATGTGAGGCCTGGAGGGAGAGAGAGGTGAGGCCAGGAGGGAGAGAGATGTGAGGCCTGAAGGGAGGCAGGAGAGAGATGTGAGACCTGGAGGGAGACAGGAGAGAGATGTTGGGCCAGGAGGGAGAGAGGAGAGAGATGTGAGGCCTGGAGGGAGAGAGAGGTGAGGCCAAGAGGGAGAGAGATGTGAGGCCTGGAGGGAGAGAGGAGAGAGATATGACGCCTGGAGGGAGAGAGATGTGAGGCCTGGAGGCAGAGAGGAGAAAGATGTGTGGCCTGGAGGGAGAGAGGAGAGAGATGTGAGGCCAGGAGAGAGAGAGATGTGAGGCCTGAAGGCAGAGAGGAGAAAGATGTGTGGCGTGGAGGGAGAGAGGAGAGAGAAGTGAGGCCTGGAGGGAGAGAGGAGAGAGATATGACGCCTGGAGGGAGAGAGATGTGAGGCCTGGAGGCAGAGAGGAGAAAGATGTGTGGCCTGGAGGGAGAGAGGAGAGAGATGTGAGGCCTGGAGGGAGAGAGGAGAGAAATGTGAGGTCTGGAGGGAGAGAGGAGAGAGATGTGAGGCCTGGAGTGAGAGAGATGTGAGGCCAGGAGGGAGAGAGGAGAGAAATGTGAGGCCAGGAGGGAGAGAGGAGAGAGATGTGAGGCCAGGAGAGAGAGAGGAGAGAGATGTGAAGCCTGGAGGGAGAGAGATGTGAGGCCTGGAGGGAGAGAGGAGAGAGATGTGAGGCCAGGAGAGAGAGAGGAGAGAAATGTGAGGCCTGGAGGGAGAGAGGAGAGAGATGTGAGGCCTGGAGTAAGAGAGATGTGAGGCCAGGAGGGAGAGAGGAGAGAGATGTGAGGCCTGGAGGGAGAGAGAGGTGAGGCCAGGAGGGAGAGAGATGTGAGGCCTGAAGGGAGGCAGGAGAGAGATGTGAGACCTGGAGGGAGACAGGAGAGAGATGTTGGGCCAGGAGGGAGAGAGGAGAGAGATGTGAGGCCTGGAGGGAGAGAGATGTGAGGCCTGGAGGCAGAGAGGAGAAAGATGTGTGGCCTGGAGGGAGAGAGGAGAGAGATGTGAGGCCAGGAGAGAGAGAGATGTGAGGCCTGAAGGCAGAGAGGAGAAAGATGTGTGGCGTGGAGGGAGAGAGGAGAGAGATGTGAGGCCTGGAGGGAGAGAGGAGAGAGATATGACGCCTGGAGGGAGAGAGATGTGAGGCCTGGAGGCAGAGAGGAGAAAGATGTGTGGCCTGGAGGGAGAGAGGAGAGAGATGTGAGGCCTGGAGGGAGAGAGGAGAGAAATGTGAGGTCTGGAGGGAGAGAGGAGAGAGATGTGAGGCCTGGAGTGAGAGAGATGTGAGGCCAGGAGGGAGAGAGGAGAGAAATGTGAGGCCTGGAGGGAGAGAGGAGAGAGATGTGAGGCCAGGAGAGAGAGAGGAGAGAGATGTGAAGCCTGGAGGGAGAGATGAGAGAGATGTGAGGCCAGGAGAGAGAGAGGAGAGAAATGTGAGGCCTGGAGGGAGAGAGGAGAGAGATGTGAGGCCTGGAGTGAGAGAGATGTGAGGCCAGGAGGGAGAGAGATGTGAGGCCTGGAGGGAGAGAGAGGTGAGGCCAGGAGGGAGAGAGATGTGAGGCCTGAAGGGAGGCAGGAGAGAGATGTGAGACCTGGAGGGAGACAGGAGAGAGATGTTGGGCCAGGAGGGAGAGAGGAGAGAGATGTGAGGCCTGGAGGGAGAGAGAGGTGAGGCCAAGAGGGAGAGAGATGTGAGGCCTGGAGGGAGAGAGGAGAGAGATGTGAGGCCAGGAGGGAGAGATGTGAGGCCTGGAGGGAGAGATGTGAGGCCTGGAGGGAGAGAGGAGAGGCATGTGAGACCTGGAGGGAGAGAGGAGAGAGATGTGAGGCCAGTAGGGAGAGAGGAGAGAGATATGAGGCCTGGAGGGAGAGAGGAGAGAGATGTGAGGCCTGGAGTGAGAGAGATGTGAGGCCAGGAGGGAGAGAGGATAGAGATGTGAGGCCTGGAGGGAGAGAGATGTGAGGCCTGAAGGGAGGCAGGAGAGAGATGTGAGACCGAGAGAGGAGAGAGATGTGAGGCCAGGAGGGAGAGAGGAGAGAGATGTGAGGCCTGGAGGGAGAGAGAGGTGAGGCCAGGAGGGAAAGAGATGTGAGGCCTGAAGGGAGGCAGGAGAGAGAAGTGAGGCCAGGAGGGAGAGATGTGAGGCCTGGAGGGAGAGAGGAGAGGCATGTGAAACCTGGAGGGAGAGAGGAGAGAGATGTGAGGCCAGGAGGGAGAAAGGAGAGAGATATGAGGCCTGGAGGGAGAGAGGAGAGAGATGTGAGGCCTGGAGTGAGAGAGATGTGAGGCCAGGAGGGACAGAGGAGAGAGATGTGAGGCCTGGAGGGAGAGAGAGGTGAGGCCAGGAGGGAGAGAGGAGGGAGATGTGAGGCCTGAAGGGAGGCAGGAGAGAGATGTGAGGCCAGGAGGGAGAGATGTGAGGCCTGGAGGGAGAGAGGAGAGGGATGTGGGGCCTGGAGGGAGAGAGGAGAGGGATGTGAGGCCTGGAGGGAGAGAGGAGAGAGATGTGAGGCCTGGAGGGAGAGAGGAGAGAGATGTGAGGCCAGGAGGGAGAGAGGAGAGAGATGTGAGGCCTGGAGGGAGAGAGGAGAGAGATGTGAGGCCTGGAAGGAGAGAGATGTGAGGCCAGGAGGGAGAGAGGAGAGAGATGTGAGGCCTGGAGGGAGAGAGGAGAGAGATGTGAGGCCTGGAGGGAGAGAGGAGAGAGATGTGAGGCCTGGAGGGAGAGAGGAGAGAGATGTGAGGCCAGGAGGGAGAGAGGAGAGAGATGTGAGGCCTGGAGGGAGAGAGGAGAGAGATGTGAGGCCAGGAGGGAGAGAGGAGAGAGAAGTGAGGCCTGGAGGGAGAGAGGAGAGAGATGTGAGGCCTGGAGGGAGAGAGGAGAGAGATGTGAGGCCTGGAGGGAGAGAGGAGAGAGATGTGAGGCCAGGAGGGAGAGAGGAGAGAGATGTGAAGCCTGGAGGGAGAGAGGAGAGAGATGTGAGGCCAGGAGGGAGAGAGGAGAGAGATGTGAGGCCTGGAGGGAGAGAGGAGAGAGATGTGAGGCCTGGAAGGAGAGAGATGTGAGGCCAGGAGGGAGAGAGGAGAGAGATGTGAGGCCTGGAGGGAGAGAGGAGAGAGATGTGAGGCCTGGAGGGAGAGAGGAGAGAGATGTGAGGCCTGGAGGGAGAGAGGAGAGAGATGTGAGGCCAGGAGGGAGAAAGGAGAGAGATGTGAGGCCTGGAGGGAGAGAGGAGAGAGATGTGAGGCCTGGAGGGAGAGAGGAGAGAGATGTGAGGCCTGGAAGGAGAGAGATGTGAGGCCAGGAGGGAGAGAGGAGAGAGATGTGAGGCCTGGAGGGAGAGAGGAGAGAGATGTGAGGCCAGGAGGGAGAGAGGACAGGGATATGAGGCATGAAGAGAGAGACAAGAGAGATGTGAAGTCTGAAGAGAGAGAGGAGAGAGATGTGAGGCCTGGAGGGAGAGAGGAGAGAGATGTGAGACCTGAAGGGAGAGACGAGAGAGATTTGAGGCCTGAAGGCAGAGAGGAGAGAGATGTGAGGCATGGAGGGAGAAAGGAGAGAGATGTGAGGCCTGGAGGGAGAGAGGAGAGAGATGTGAGGCCTGGAGGGAGAGAGGAGAGAGATGTGAGGCCTGGAGGGAGAGAGGAGAGAGATGTGAGGCCTGGAGGGAGAGAGGAGAGAGATGTGAGGCCTGGAGGGAGAGAGGAGAGAGATGTGAGGCCTGGAGGGAGAGAGGAGAGAGATGTGAGGCCTGGAGGGAGAGAGGAGAGAGATGTGAGGCCTGGAGGGAGAGAGGAGAGAGATGTGACGCCTGGAGGGAAAGAGATGTGAGGCCTGGAGGCAGAGAGGAGAAAGATGTGTGGCCTGGAGGGAGAGAGGAGAGAGATATGAGGCCAGGAGAGAGAGAGATGTGAGGCCTGAAGGCAGAGAGGAGAAAGATGTGTGGCGTGGAGGGAGAGAGGAGAGAGATGTGAGGCCTAGAGGGAGAGAGGAGAGAGATATGACGCCTGGAGGGAGAGAGATGTGAGGCCTGGAGGCATAGAGGAGAAAGATGTGTGGCCTGGAGGGAGAGAGGAGAGAGATGTGAGGCCTGGAGGGAGAGAGGAGAGAAATGTGAGGTCTGGAGGGAGAGAGGAGAGAGATGTGAGGCCTGGAGTGAGAGAGGAGAGAAATGTGAGGTCTGGAGGGAGAGAGGAGAGAGATGTGAGGCCTGGAGTGAGAGAGATGTGAGGCCAGGAGGGAGAGAGGAGAGAAATGTGAGGCCTGGAGGGAGAGAGGAGAGAGATGTGAGGCCAGGAGAGAGAGAGGAGAGAGATGTGAAGCCTGGAGGGAGAGAGATGTGAGGCCTGGAGGGAGAGAGGAGAGAGATGTGAGGCCAGGAGAGAGAGAGGAGAGAAATGTGAGGCCTGGAGGGAGAGAGGAGAGAGATGTGAGGCCTGGAGTGAGAGAGATGTGAGGCCAGGAGGGAGAGAGGAGAGAGATGTGAGGCCTGGAGGGAGAGAGAGGTGAGGCCAGGAGGGAGAGAGATGTGAGGCCTGAAGGGAGGCAGGAGAGAGATGTGAGACCTGGAGGGAGACAGGAGAGAGATGTTGGGCCAGGAGGGAGAGAGGAGAGAGATGTGAGGCCTGGAGGGAGAGAGAGGTGAGGCCAAGAGGGAGAGAGATGTGAGGCCTGGAGGGAGAGAGGAGAGAGATATGACGCCTGGAGGGAGAGAGATGTGAGGCCTGGAGGCAGAGAGGAGAAAGATGTGTGGCCTGGAGGGAGAGAGGAGAGAGATGTGAGGCCAGGAGAGAGAGAGATATGAGGCCTGAAGGCAGAGAGGAGAAAGATGTGTGGCGTGGAGGGAGAGAGGAGAGAGATGTGAGGCCTGGAGGGAGAGAGGAGAGAGATATGACGCCTGGAGGGAGAGAGATGTGAGGCCTGGAGGCAGAGAGGAGAAAGATGTGTGGCCTGGAGGGAGAGAGGAGAGAGATGTGAGGCCTGGAGGGAGAGAGGAGAGAAATGTGAGGTCTGGAGGGAGAGAGGAGAGAGATGTGAGGCCTGGAGTGAGAGAGATGTGAGGCCAGGAGGGAGAGAGGAGAGAAATGTGAGGCCTGGAGGGAGAGAGGAGAGAGATGTGAGGCCAGGAGAGAGAGAGGAGAAAGATGTGAAGCCTGGAGGGAGAGAGATGTGAGGCCTGGAGGGAGAGAGGAGAGAGATGTGAGGCCAGGAGAGAGAGAGGAGAGAAATGTGAGGCCTGGAGGGAGAGAGGAGAGAGATGTGAGGCCTGGAGTGAGAGAGATGTGAGGCCAGGAGGGAGAGAGGAGAGAGATGTGAGGCCTGGAGGGAGAGAGAGGTGAGGCCAGGAGGGAGAGAGATGTGAGGCCTGAAGGGAGGCAGGAGAGAGATGTGAGACCTGGAGGGAGACAGGAGAGAGATGTTGGGCCAGGAGGGAGAGAGGAGAGAGATGTGAGGCCTGGAGGGAGAGAGATGTGAGGCCTGGAGGCAGAGAGGAGAAAGATGTGTGGCCTGGAGGGAGAGAGGAGAGAGATGTGAGGCCAGGAGAGAGAGAGATGTGAGGCCTGAAGGCAGAGAGGAGAAAGATGTGTGGCGTGGAGGGAGAGAGGAGAGAGATGTGAGGCCTGGAGGGAGAGAGGAGAGAGATATGACGCCTGGAGGGAGAGAGATGTGAGGCCTGGAGGCAGAGAGGAGAAAGATGTGTGGCCTGGAGGGAGAGAGGAGAGAGATGTGAGGCCTGGAGGGAGAGAGGAGAGAAATGTGAGGTCTGGAGGGAGAGAGGAAAGAGATGTGAGGCCTGGAGTGAGAGAGATGTGAGGCCAGGAGGGAGAGAGGAGAGAAATGTGAGGCCTGGAGGGAGAGAGGAGAGAGATGTGAGGCCAGGAGAGAGAGAGGAGAGAGATGTGAAGCCTGGAGGGAGAGAGGAGAGAGATGTGAGGCCAGGAGAGAGAGAGGAGAGAAATGTGAGGCCTGGAGGGAGAGAGGAGAGAGATGTGAGGCCTGGAGTGAGAGAGATGTGAGGCCAGGAGGGAGAGAGATGTGAGGCCTGGAGGGAGAGAGAGGTGAGGCCAGGAGGGAGAGAGATGTGAGGCCTGAAGGGAGGCAGGAGAGAGATGTGAGACCTGGAGGGAGACAGGAGAGAGATGTTGGGCCAGGAGGGAGAGAGGAGAGAGATGTGAGGCCTGGAGGGAGAGAGAGGTGAGGCCAAGAGGGAGAGAGATGTGAGGCCTGGAGGGAGAGAGGAGAGAGATGTGAGGCCAGGAGGGAGAGATGTGAGGCCTGGAGGGAGAGAGGAGAGGCATGTGAGACCTGGAGGGAGAGAGGAGAGAGATGTGAGGCCAGGAGGGAGAGAGGAGAGAGATATGAGGCCTGGAGGGAGAGAGGAGAGAGATGTGAGGCCTGGAGTGAGAGAGATGTGAGGCCAGGAGGGAGAGAGGATAGAGATGTGAGGCCTGGAGGGAGAGAGATGTGAGGCCTGAAGGGAGGCAGGAGAGAGATGTGAGACCGAGAGAGGAGAGAGATGTGAGGCCAGGAGGGAGAGAGGAGAGAGATGTGAGGCCTGGAGGGAGAGAGAGGTGAGGCCAGGAGGGAAAGAGATGTGAGGCCTGAAGGGAGGCAGGAGAGAGAAGTGAGGCCAGGAGGGAGAGATGTGAGGCCTGGAGGGAGAGAGGAGAGGCATGTGAGACCTGGAGGGAGAGAGGAGAGAGATGTGAGGCCAGGAGGGAGAAAGGAAAGAGATATGAGGCCTGGAGGGAGAGAGGAGAGAGATGTGAGGCCTGGAGTGAGAGAGATGTGAGGCCAGGAGGGAGAGAGGAGAGAGATGTGAGGCCTGGAGGGAGAGAGAGGTGAGGCCAGGAGGGAGAGAGGAGGGAGATGTGAGGCCTGAAGGGAGGCAGGAGAGAGATGTGAGGCCAGGAGGGAGAGATGTGAGGCCTGGAGGGAGAGAGGAGAGGGATGTGAGGCCTGGAGGGAGAGAGGAGAGGGATGTGAGGCCTGGAGGGAGAAAGGAGAGAGATGTGAGGCCTGGAGGGAGAGAGGAGAGAGATGTGAGGCCTGGAGGGAGAGAGGAGAGAGATGTGAGGCCAGGAGGGAGAGATGTGAGGCCTGAAGGGAGAGACGAGAGAGATTTGAGGCCTGAAGGCAGAGAGGAGAAAGATGTGTGGCGTGGAGGGAGAGAGGAGAGAGAGAGATGTGAGGCATGGAGGGAGAAAGGAGAGAGATGTGAGGCCTGGAGGGAGAGAGGAGAGAGATGTGAGGCCTGGAGGGAGAGAGGAGAGAGATGTGAGGCCTGGAGGGAGAGAGGAGAGAGATGTGAGGCCTGGAGGGAGAGAGGAGAGAGATGTGAGGCCTGGAGGGAGAGAGGAGAGAGATGTGAGGCCTGGAGGGAGAGAGGAGAGAGATGTGAGGCCTGGAGGGAGAGAGGAGAGAGATGTGAGGCCTGGAGGGAGAGAGGAGAGAGATGTGACGCCTGGAGGGAAAGAGATGTGAGGCCTGGAGGCAGAGAGGAGAAAGATGTGTGGCCTGGAGGGAGAGAGGAGAGAGATGTGAGGCCAGGAGAGAGAGAGATGTGAGGCCTGAAGGCAGAGAGGAGAAAGATGTGTGGCGTGGAGGGAGAGAGGAGAGAGATGTGAGGCCTAGAGGGAGAGAGGAGAGAGATATGACGCCTGGAGGGAGAGAGATGTGAGGCCTGGAGGCATAGAGGAGAAAGATGTGTGGCCTGGAGGGAGAGAGGAGAGAGATGTGAGGCCTGGAGGGAGAGAGGAGAGAAATGTGAGGTCTGGAGGGAGAGAGGAGAGAGATGTGAGGCCTGGAGTGAGAGAGGAGAGAAATGTGAGGTCTGGAGGGAGAGAGGAGAGAGATGTGAGGCCTGGAGTGAGAGAGATGTGAGGCCAGGAGGGAGAGAGGAGAGAAATGTGAGGCCTGGAGGGAGAGAGGAGAGAGATGTGAGGCCAGGAGAGAGAGAGGAGAGAGATGTGAAGCCTGGAGGGAGAGAGATGTGAGGCCTGGAGGGAGAGAGGAGAGAGATGTGAGGCCAGGAGAGAGAGAGGAGAGAAATGTGAGGCCTGGAGGGAGAGAGAAGAGAGATGTGAGGCCTGGAGTGAGAGAGATGTGAGGCCAGGAGGGAGAGAGGAGAGAGATGTGAGGCCTGGAGGGAGAGAGAGGTGAGGCCAGGAGGGAGAGAGATGTGAGGCCTGAAGGGAGGCAGGAGAGAGATGTGAGACAGGAGAGAGATGTTGGGCCAGGAGGGAGAGAGGAGAGAGATGTGAGGCCTGGAGGGAGAGAGAGGTGAGGCCAAGAGGGAGAGAGATGTGAGGCCTGGAGGGAGAGAGGAGAGAGATATGACGCCTGGAGGGAGAGAGATGTGAGGCCTGGAGGCAGAGAGGAGAAAGATGTGTGGCCTGGAGGGAGAGAGGAGAGAGATGTGAGGCCAGGAGAGAGAGAGATGTGAGGCCTGAAGGCAGAGAGGAGAAAGATGTGTGGCGTGGAGGGAGAGAGGAGAGAGAAGTGAGGCCTGGAGGGAGAGAGGAGAGAGATATGACGCCTGGAGGGAGAGAGATGTGAGGCCTGGAGGCAGAGAGGAGAAAGATGTGTGGCCTGGAGGGAGATAGGAGAGAGATGTGAGGCCTGGAGGGAGAGAGGAGAGAAATGTGAGGTCTGGAGGGAGAGAGGAGAGAGATGTGAGGCCTGGAGTGAGAGAGATGTGAGGCCAGGAGGGAGAGAGGAGAGAAATGTGAGGCCAGGAGGGAGAGAGGAGAGAGATGTGAGGCCAGGAGAGAGAGAGGAGAGAGATGTGAAGCCTGGAGGGAGAGAGATGTGAGGCCTGGAGGGAGAGAGGAGAGAGATGTGAGGCCAGGAGAGAGAGAGGAGAGAAATGTGAGGCCTGGAGGGAGAGAGGAGAGAGATGTGAGGCCTGGAGTAAGAGAGATGTGAGGCCAGGAGGGAGAGAGGAGAGAGATGTGAGGCCTGGAGGGAGAGAGAGGTGAGGCCAGGAGGGAGAGAGATGTGAGGCCTGAAGGGAGGCAGGAGAGAGATGTGAGACCTGGAGGGAGACAGGAGAGAGATGTTGGGCCAGGAGGGAGAGAGGAGAGAGATGTGAGGCCTGGAGGAAGAGAGATGTGAGGCCTGGAGGCAGAGAGGAGAAAGATGTGTGGCCTGGAGGGAGAGAGGAGAGAGATGTGAGGCCAGGAGAGAGAGAGATGTGAGGCCTGAAGGCAGAGAGGAGAAAGATGTGTGGCGTGGAGGGAGAGAGGAGAGAGATGTGAGGCCTGGAGGGAGAGAGGAGAGAGATATGACGCCTGGAGGGAGAGAGATGTGAGGCCTGGAGGCAGAGAGGAGAAAGATGTGTGGCCTGGAGGGAGAGAGGAGAGAGATGTGAGGCCTGGAGGGAGAGAGGAGAGAAATGTGAGGTCTGGAGGGAGAGAGGAGAGAGATGTGAGGCCTGGAGTGAGAGAGATGTGAGGCCAGGAGGGAGAGAGGAGAGAAATGTGAGGCCTGGAGGGAGAGAGGAGAGAGATGTGAGGCCAGGAGAGAGAGAGGAGAGAGATGTGAAGCCTGGAGGGAGAGAGGAGAGAGATGTGAGGCCAGGAGAGAGAGAGGAGAGAAATGTGAGGCCTGGAGGGAGAGAGGAGAGAGATGTGAGGCCTGGAGTGAGAGAGATGTGAGGCCAGGAGGGAGAGAGATGTGAGGCCTGGAGGGAGAGAGAGGTGAGGCCAGGAGGGAGAGAGATGTGAGGCCTGAAGGGAGGCAGGAGAGAGATGTGAGACCTGGAGGGAGACAGGAGAGAGATGTTGGGCCAGGAGGGAGAGAGGAGAGAGATGTGAGGCCTGGAGGGAGAGAGAGGTGAGGCCAAGAGGGAGAGAGATGTGAGGCCTGGAGGGAGAGAGGAGAGAGATGTGAGGCCAGGAGGGAGAGATGTGAGGCCTGGAGGGAGAGATGTGAGGCCTGGAGGGAGAGAGGAGAGGCATGTGAGACCTGGAGTGAGAGAGGAGAGAGATGTGAGGCCAGGAGGGAGAGAGGAGAGAGATATGAGGCCTGGAGGGAGAGAGGAGAGAGATGTGAGGCCTGGAGTGAGAGAGATGTGAGGCCAGGAGGGAGAGAGGATAGAGATGTGAGGCCTGGAGGGAGAGAGATGTGAGGCCTGAAGGGAGGCAGGAGAGAGATGTGAGACCGAGAGAGGAGAGAGATGTGAGGCCAGGAGGGAGAGAGGAGAGAGATGTGAGGCCTGGAGGGAGAGAGAGGTGAGGCCAGGAGGGAAAGAGATGTGAGGCCTGAAGGGAGGCAGGAGAGAGAAGTGAGGCCAGGAGGGAGAGATGTGAGGCCTGGAGGGAGAGAGGAGAGGCATGTGAAACCTGGAGGGAGAGAGGAGAGAGATGTGAGGCCAGGAGGGAGAAAGGAGAGAGATATGAGGCCTGGAGGGAGAGAGGAGAGAGATGTGAGGCCTGGAGTGAGAGAGATGTGAGGCCAGGAGGGAGAGAGGAGAGAGATGTGAGGCCTGGAGGGAGAGAGAGGTGAGGCCAGGAGGGAGAGAGGAGGGAGATGTGAGGCCTGAAGGGAGGCAGGAGAGAGATGTGAGGCCAGGAGGGAGAGATGTGAGGCCTGGAGGGAGAGAGGAGAGGGATGTGAGGCCTGGAGGGAGAGAGGAGAGGGATGTGAGGCCTGGAGGGAGAGAGGAGAGAGATGTGAGGCCTGGAGGGAGAGAGGAGAGAGATGTGAGGCCTGAAGGAAAAGAGGAGAGGGATATGAGGCCTGAAGGGAGAGACAAGAGAGATGTGAGGCCTGAAGGGAGAGAGGAGAGAGATGTGAGGCCTGGAGGGAGAGAGGAGAGAGATGTGAGGCCAGGAGGGAAAGAGGAGAGGGATGTGAGGCCTGGAGGGAGAGAGGAGAGAGATGTGAGGCATAGAGGGAGAGAGGAGAGGGATATGAGGCCTGAAGGGAGAGACAAGAGAGATGTGAGGCCTGAAGGGAGACAGGAGAGAGATGTGAGGCCTGGAGAGAGAGGAGAGATTTGTGAGGCCTGGCGGAAGAGAGGAGAGAGATGTAAGGCCCGGAGGGAGAGAAGAGAGAGATGTGAGGCCTGAAGGGAGAGAGGAGAGAGATGTGAGGCCAGGAGGGAGAGAGGAGAGAGATGAGAGGCCTGAAGGGAGAGTGGAGAGGGATATGAGGCCTGGAGGGAGACAGGAGAGAGACGTGAGGCCAGGAGAGAAAGAGGAGAGAGACGTGAGGCCTGGAGGGAGAGAGGAGAGAGACGTGAGGCCTTGAGGGAGAGATGAGAGGGATGTGAGGCTTGGAGGGAGAGAGGAGAGAGATGTAAGGCCAGGAGGGAGAGAGGAGAGAGATGTGAGGCCTGGAGGGAGAGAGGAGAGAGATGTGAGGCCTGGAGGGAGAGAGGAGAGGGATTTGAGGCCTGAAGGGAGAGACGAGAGAGATTTGAGGCCTGAAGGGAGAGAGGAGAGAGATTTGAGGCCTGAAGGGAGAGAGGAGAGAGATGTGAGGCATCGAGGGTGAGAGGAGAGAGATGTGAGGCCTGGAGGGAGAGAGGAGAGAGATGTGAGGCCTGGAGGAAAAGAGGAGAGGGATATGAGGCCTGAAGGGAGAGAGGAGAGAGATTTGAGGCCTGGAGGGTATGAGGAGAGAGATGTAAGGCCTGGAGGGAGAGAGGAGAGAGATGGGAGGCCTGAAGGGAGAGAGGAGGGAGATGTGAGGCCAGGAGGGAGAGAGATGAGAGGCCTGAAGGGAGAGAGGAGAGAGGAGAGAGATTTGAGGCCTGGAGGGTGAGAGGAGAGAGATGTGAGGCCTGGAGGGAGAGAGGAGAAAGATGTGAGGCCTGGAGGAAAAGAAGAGAGGAATATGAGGCCTGAAGGGAGAGAGGAGAGAGATGTGAGGCCTGAAGGGAGAGAGGAGAGAGATGTGAGGCCAGGAGGGAAAGAGATGAGAGGCCAGGAGGGAAAGAGGAGAGGGATGTGAGGCCTGGAGGGAGAAAGGAGAGAGATGTGAGGCATAAAGGGAGAGAGGAGAGGGATATGAGGCCTGAAGGGAGAGACAAGAGAGATGTGAGGCCTGGAGGGAGACAGGAGAGAGATGTGAGGCTTGGAGGGAGAGAGGAGAGATTTGTGAGGCCTGGAGGAAGAGAGGAGAGAGATGTGAGGCCTGGAGGGAGAGAGGAGAGGGATTTGAGTCCTGAAGGGAGAGACAAGAAAGATGTGAGGCCTGGAATGAGAGAGGAGAGAGATGTGAGGCCAGGAGGGAGAGAAGAGAGGGATGTGAGGCCTGGAGGGAGAGAGGAGAGAGATGTGAGGCCTGGAGGGAGAGATGAGAGGGATGTGAGGCCTGGAGGGAGAGAGGAGAGAGATGTAAGGCCAGGAGGGAGAGAGGAGAGAGATGTGAGGCCTGAAGGGAGAGAGGAGAGAGATGTGAGGCCAGGAGGAAGAGAGGAGAGAGATGAGAGGCCTGAAGGGAGAGAGGAGAGGGATATGAGGCCTGAAGGTAGAGAGGAGAGAGACGTGAGGCCAGGAGGGAAAGAGGAGAGAGACGTGAGGCCTGGAGGGAGAGAGGAGAGAGATGTAAGGCCAGGAGGGAGAGAGGAGAGAGATGTGAGGCCTGGAGGGAGAGAGGAGAGATATGTGAGGCCTGGAGGGAGAGAGGAGAGGGATTTGAGGCCAGAAGAGAGAGACGAGAGAGATTTGAGGCCTGAAGGGAGAGAGGAGAGAGATGTGAGGCCTGGAGGGTGAGAGGAGAGATGTGAGGCCTGGAGGGAGAGAGGAGAGAGATGTGAGGCCTGGAGGAAAAGAGGAGAGGGATATGAGGCCTGAAGGGAGAGAGGAGAGAGATGTGAGGCCTGGAGGGAGAGAGATGAGAGGCCTGAAGGGAGAGAGGAGAGAGATTTGAGGCCTGGAGGGTGAGAGGAGAGAGATGTAAGGCCTAGAGGTAGAGAGGAGAGAGATGTGAGGCCTGAAGGGAGAGAGGATAGAGATGTGAGGCCAGGAGGGAGAGAGATGAGAGGCCTGAAGGGAGAGAGGAGAGAGATTTGAGGCCTGGAGGGTGAGAGGAGAGAGATGTGAGGCCTGGAGGGAAAGAGGAGAGAGATGTGAGGCCTGGAAGAAAAGAGGAGAGGGATATGAGGCCTGAAGGGAGAGACAAGAGAGATGTGAGGCCTGAAGGGAGAGAGGAGAGAGATGTGAGGCCTGGAGGGAGAGAGGAGAGAGATGTGAGGCCTGGAGGAAGGGAGGAGAGAGATGTGAGGCCTGGAGGGAGAGAGGAGAGGGATTTGAGGCCTGAAGGGAGAGACAAGAAAGATGTGAGGCCTGGAGCGAGAGAGGAGAGAGATGTGAGGCCTGAGGGAGAAAGGAGAGAGAATTGAGGCCTGGAGGGAGAGAGGAGAGAGATGTGAGGCCAGGAGGGAGAGAGAAGAGAGATGAGAAGCCAGGAGGGAGAGAGGAGAGAGATGTGAGGCCTGGAGGGAGAGAGGAGAGAGATGTGAGGCCTGGAGGAAGAGAGGAGAGAGATGTGAGGCCTGGGGGAGAAAGGAGAGAGAAGTGAGGCCTGGAGGGAGAGAGGGAGAGATGTGAGGCCTGGAGGGAGAGATGAGAGGGATGTGAGGCCTGGAGGGAGAGATGAGAGGGATGTGAGGCCTGGAG
Source organism: Leptodactylus fuscus (assembly GCF_031893055.1). Lineage (NCBI taxonomy): Eukaryota > Metazoa > Chordata > Amphibia > Anura > Leptodactylidae > Leptodactylus > Leptodactylus fuscus. The sequence goes on along the minus strand of NW_027440181.1, from coordinate 11,172 downwards.
GGAGAGATGAGAGGGATGTGAGGCCTGGAGGGAGAGAGGAGAGAGATGTAAGGCCAGGAGGGAGAGAGGAGAGAGATGTAAGGCCAGGAGGGAGAGAGGAGAGAGATGTGAGGCCAGGAGGGAGACAGATGAGAGGCCTGAAGGGAGAGAGGAGAGAGAGATGTGAGGCCTGGAGGGAGAGAGGAGAGAGATGTGAGGCCTGGAGGAAAAGAGGAGAGGGATATGAGGCCTGAAGGGAGAGAGGAGAGAGATGTGAGGCCTGAAGGGAGAGAGGAGAGAGACGTGAGGCCAGGAGGGAAAGAGGAGAGAGATGTGAGGCCTGTAAGGAGAGATGAGAGAGATGTGAGGCCTGGAGGGAGAGAGGAGAGGGATATGAGGCCTGAAGGGAAAGACATTAGAGATGTGAGGCCTGAACGGAGAGAGGAGAGAGATGTGAGGCCTGGAGGAAGAGAGCAGAGAGATGTGAGGCCTGGAGGGAGAGAGGAGAGGGATTTGAGGCCTGAAGGGAGAGACAAGAAAGATGTGAGGCCTGGAGCGAGAGAGGAGAGAGATGTGAGGCCTGGAGGGAGAGAGGAGAGAGATGTGAGGCCTGGAGGGAGAGATGAGAGCGATATGAGGCCTGAAGGGAGAGAGGAGAGAGATGTGAGGCCTGGAGGGAGAGGAGAGAGATGTGAGGGCTGAAGGGAGAGAGGAGAGAGATGTGAGGCCAGGAGGGAGAGAGATGACAGGCGAGGCCTGGAGGGAGAAAGGAGAGAGAAGTGAGGCCTGGAGGGAGATAGGAGAGAGATTTGAGGCCTGGAGGGAGAGAGCAGAGAGATGTGAGGCCTGGAGGGAGAGAGGAGAGGGATTTGAGGCCTGAAGGGAGAGACAAGAAAGATGTGAGGCCTGGAGCGAGAGAGGAGAGAGATGTGAGGCCTGGAGGGAGAGAGGAGAGAGATGTGAGGCCTGGAGGGAGAGATGAGAGGGATATGAGGCCTGAAGGGAGAGAGGAGAGAGATGTGAGGCCTGGAGGGAGAGGAGAGAGATGTGAGGCCTGGAGGGAGAGAGGAGAGAGATGTGAGGCCAGGAGGGAGAGAGATGAGAGGCGAGGCCTGGAGGTAGAAAGGAGAGAGAAGTGAGGCCTGGAGGGAGATAGGAGAGAGATTTGAGGCCTGGAGGGAGAGAGGAGAGAGATGTGAGGCCTGGAGGGAGAGAGGAGAGAGATGAGAGGCCAGGAGGGAGAGAGGAGAGAGATGTGAGGCCTGGAGGGAGAGAGGAGAGAGATGTGAGGCCAGGAGAGAGAAGAGAGGGATGTGAGGCCTTGAGGGAGAGAGGAGAGAGATGTGAGGCCTGGAGGGAGAGAAGAGAGAGATGTGAGGCCTGGAGGGAGAGACGAGAGGGATGTGCGGCCTGGAGGGAGAGACGAGAGAGATGTAAGGCCAGGAGGGAGAGAGGAGAGAGATGTGAGGCCTGGAGGGAGAGAGGAGAGAGATGTGAGGCCTGGAGGGAGAGAGGAGAGAGATGTGAGGCCTGGAGGGAGAGAAGAGAGAGATGTGAGGCCTGGAGGGAGAGACGAGAGGGATGTGCGGCCTGGAGGGAGAGAAGAGAGAGATGTGAGGCCTGGAGGGAGAGACGAGAGGGATGTGCGGCCTGGAGGGAGAGACGAGAGAGATGTAAGGCCAGGAGGGAGAGAGGAGAGAGATGTGAGGCCTGGAGGGATAGAGGAGAGAGATATGAGGCCTGGAGGGAGAGAGATGTGAGGCTTGGACGGATAGAAGAGGGAGGACAGAGGTGCAGAGAGGTGAGTGGTAAGAGAGGCAGAGGTAGGATGTGTGACGGGTAGAAGAGAGAAAGCTGGAGTGGTAGGATAGATAGGTAGGGAGTAAAAGAGAGATGAGAGGCGCAGAGATGGAGGGGTAGAGGAAAGAGGAAAGAAGCATAAATAGCAGAGAGACATAGACAAGAGGCATGAGGAGCCCAGAGACAGAGAGAGGCAAGAAGGGTTAGAAGTAGGAGGTGGTGAATAGAGAAGGGAGGCAGAAGGCAAAAGATTCAAAGAAGGAAAGTGGTGCAAATTGGTAGAGTAGAAAGGGGCGAAGTTCGGCAGGGTAGCTCAGAGAGGCACAAGACGAGGAATAGGTGGAGGAGGAGCAATTTAGTGAAAATAGAGGCGTGAGGTGAAGAGGGGTAGAGGAGGGAGGCTCGGGGGTGGAGAGGCATGAGGTGCGGAGACGTAGAGAAGAGAGGCGAGAGGCACAGAGGGGTAGAAGAGGTAGAGGTAGATAAGGGAGACCTACCTAATACTATAATACCTATAGGTATCTATGTAAACAGTCTATTTATAGATGCTTGTTCTAAATAAACAAATATATATATATATATATATATATATAGATAGATAGATAGATAGATAGATAGATAGATAGAGTTGTAAATCCAATTAATGTAAGCTGTGTACTGCATTTACATATATCTGTAGTTACATACTTGTGACTTAGGCATTATATACTATATACTGTAAGTATAAGTTGTGTATTGTGTATATTTTAAACATATAGTTAATTATATAGAATACATATATCTGTAATCCATTATAGTACATTATTATCATTAGTATCCTATAGTAGATTACTAGGAGGAGAGTAGTGGTAGGGGGTTAGTGTAGGAGGAGAGAAGGGTTCAGCGGAGGAGGGAAGGCAAAGGAGAAGAAGGGAGGTAAACAGAGAGCTGAGGTAGTAGGATGTGTAATATATCCTCTATCCTATGGATAGAAGATAAATACTGTAGTATATCCCATTTAATATGATAATACTTATAGGAATCTATATAAACAATATAGGTAAAGGTGTGTGTGCTAATTATATATGACGTGTCTATATCTATTTTACTTATTTATATTTACAATTTGTGCAGATGTCTGTATTTTATATATGTGTTGTCCAGTGTGTGTGTGTGTGTGTGTGTGTGTGTGTATATATATAAATGTATATGTACACTTATTAGGCTGTATACATATACAGTTTGGGTACATTACATAAGTGGATACTACTTACTGACTATTACAAAGGTCGCACTACATGATGGGTGAATGAGCTCAGTACAGATTTTTTCACAATACCTTGTAGTGCTTTCTGTCATTTTGCCATTTGTCCATATACAGTATGTGTAAAGTGTGTATTGCATGTATATATTTCTCTGATTATATACTGTATATATACCTGTTTTAAGTAGTACCACTTATGTAATGTATCTCTATATACAGTAAGTGTAAGGTGTATATTTAAACAAATTGAATAGATAGACAGATGTTATATTACATTACTATTACTAGTATCCTATCATATATTACTATGTTTTAGCCATAGAGATGTTAGAGCAGAAATTCTGCATGACATGTTTGATCCCATCAACCACTTAGTGGCCTTATTACGATGGGTCCCTATACTAACACTTTACATGTAGGGCAGGAGATCACCTTCTTATAGACTCACTGTTACAGGGCAGTTTATAAAAACTTGATCTCTGGGGTGTATAGAGAGTGGGGGTCAGTATTTATTCTAGAGGTAAAGTCTTAGTGTAGGGACCCATCTGAATGAGGTCGCCGTGACGTGGCAGATGGGCTCGCACAATTTACTAAATTGTGCGCCAAGAACCTCACGTTTATAACTGTAGTCAGTGATACATGAAAGTGTAGTCTAAGAATTATATCATTACAAGCTCCGCACCAGAAGTATCAGCTCACTTGTCAGAAATGGGTCTAGTCTGTGTATATAGAACTGTGTCTAGTCTGTGTATATAGAACTGGATCTAGTCTGTGTATATAGAACTGGGTCTAGTCTGTGTATCTAGAACTGGGTCTAGTCTGTGTATCTAGAACTGGGTCAAGTCTGTGTATCTAGAACTATGTCTAGTCTGTGTATATAGAACTGGGTCTAGTCTGTGTATCTAGAACTGGGTCTAGTCTGTGTATCTAGAACTATGTCTAGTCTGTGTATATAGAACTGGGTCTAGTCTGTGTATCTAGAACTGGGTCTAGTCTGAGTATCTAGAACTGGGTCTAGTCTGTGTATCTAGAACTGGGTCTAGTCTGTGTATCTAGAACTGGGTCTAGTCTGTGTATCTAGAACTGGGTCTAGTCTGTGTATATAGAACTGGGTCTAGTCTGTGTATATAGAACTGGGTCTAGTCTGTGTATATAGAACTGGGTCTAGTCTGTGTATATAGAACTGGGTCTAGTCTGAACTTCTTCAACTAGGCTCACAACTAGCACCTATCAGATGATTTATGGTATTGGTCTTTTTGTTAAAGAAATAATGAAACAATGTATTTTGTCTTGTTGTCTTGTTCACCTTTGGTTGTATTACATCATTGTAACCAGATGTTTGTATATCATTTGCTTGTATATAATATGCTGTAGTGGTCACATCCAGTACATGCCTATGAGGAGGGCTGGCTCCAGATTTGTGTGGGCTTTTGGGCAACAGATCCTCAGTGGGCCGCTATTGGAACAACTCTTATGCACTGTAGCAAAAAGACAACCAAAATTGGGTGGTTTTTGCTTAGGCAGATGTACTGGAGTGGGCTGTAATATAGTCCATTCCATACAAGCGGATAGAACCTGTTCAGACATCAGAAAGTATTGTGGAATGCCTCTTTATTCGCTGCCACCGGCTCATAGTGGTGGAATATATACACACACACATTATATATACATATATATATATATATATATATATATATATATATATATATATATACTAGCTGGTACCTGCGACTTCGTCTGCGGTGATTGTAGAAGTGGGTATATACAGGCATGGGTAAGGTTTTCGTACTGTGTATAAGGTATGGGATATGAAATGAAACTTTGTATCTTGTTTTTGCTGTAATTCAGACAATACATGAGACTTTTGTGTTGGAGTTGATTTGTATTTGAGCTGCTATATATACGGTGTTGTGAGAAACGTGACATAGTGACTTTGGGACAGAAGTATTTGAAGTTAACCCTTTCCCGTCGATGGCATTTTTTGATTTTCGTTTTTGACTCCCCTCCCTCTAAACCCCAAAACTTTTTTATTTCTCCGCTCCCAGAGCCATATGAGGTCTTAATTTTTCCTGGGACAAATTTTTCTTCATGATGCCACCATTATTTATTCTATATAATGTACTGGGAAGCAGGGAAAAAATTCAGAATGGGGTGGATTTGAAGAAAAAATGCATTTCTGCGACTTTCTTACGGGCTTTGGTTTTACGGCGTTCACTGTGCAACCAAAATTACATGTCCCCTGTATTCTGTGTTTCCTTACGATTCTGGGGATACCAAATTTATATGGTTATATTTACATTTTGACCCCTTAAAAAAAATCCAAAACTGTGTTTAAAATTTTTTATTTTTAAAGTCGCCATATTCCGACAGCCGTAACTTTTTTATACGTGCGTGTACGGGGATGTATAGGGCGTCTTTTTTTGCGTGACTGGGTGTACTTTGTAGTTCTACCATTTTCGGGAAATGTTATTGCTTTGATCACTTTTTATTCAAATTTTTATCAGAATCAAAACAGTGAAAAAACAGCGGTTTGGCACTTTTGACCATTTTTCCCGCTACAGTGTTTACCGAACAGGAAAAATATTTGTATAGCTTTGTAGAGCGGGCGATTTCGGACGTGGGGATACCTAATATGTATGTGTTTCACAGTTTTTAAGTACTTTTATATGTGTTCTAGGGAAAAGGGGGTGATTTGAATTTTTAATCCTTTTTATTTTTTTTTAATATTTTTTTAACTTTTTTTTTTAAAAAAATTTTTTTTGCATTTATTAGACCGCCTAGGGGTATTGACATGGGTGGGGGGTGTCACGGATTGTCAGAGCGGTGGGGGTCGGCAAACATGGCTGCTCCGGAGTGTTAAAGAGAGCCTCCTGGAGTATCGGTAAGGTGAGGGGCAAAGTGGTAAAGTATATGTATATGTGATTGTGTGGGGTTAGGGGCGAGGCTGTAGAGGGCAATATGAATTTTGTGGCTTGCTATGGTCCAAAGAGTGTGAGATTGCAGAGATGGTGGTGTGAGTTTGGGTTTTGTGGGGGTCCTGGCACAAACGTATGTGCGCTATTGTGACGAAAAGTAGCCTATTGTTTAATCGGGTGTATTAACTATGTTTGTGGAAAATTTCAGCCGAATCGGTCGAGCGGTTTTTCCGTGATTGAGGAACAAACATCCGAACATGCAAACATCCAAACACACAAACCCACAAACATCCAAACTCACAAACTTTCATCTTTATAATATTAATAGGATTTATGCAAGGGCATAACTAGCAAAAACTGTGTCCCAGAGCAAACTTTGATCTTTCCTGTCCCCCACACGGTGTAAAACCCCATTTACACGCCTGTAAACTCAATATAACGTCCCATAGCAACCCCTCCACACAGTATAATATCTCAAAACACCCCTTCACATATCCTGAAGCCACACCCCTTCACATATCCTGAAGCCACACCCCTTCACATATCCTGAAGCCACACCCCTTCACATATCCTGAAGCCACACCCCCAAAACAACACCTGTACAAACCTGACCTGTATTTATGGATTGATACGGTGACATCCCTAACCCCAGTATGTAATAGTATGGTGGATAGTAATAACTAAATAGTTCTACCAAGTACAATGATGAGAAGGAATTAAAGACTGGACGCCATTTGATGGAAGTGTATATCATTACATGTGTTTGTGGACAAAAATATAATTTTAAAAAACACTATGGAGTTTTTGGCATCTTCAGTATGCATGTACATATACAGGTGAGATTGCTTTGGTTATAATCCAACTTATATGATCGCTGCGGACAGAAGTGAGAGGAGTTCAAGACCACACTCAGGGCCGGTGTCAGCGTACGGCGTAGTCGGGCAAGTGCCGGGGCCCACAGATCCTTTGGAGGATCCCCGGCACTTGCCCGCCCCAGGACTTGCCTGTCCCGATTTCAGCTCATTGGCGTCCGATGGATGGCGATGAGCTGAATACATAGGTGATTAAAGCAGGAGCTGTGACAGCTCAGCTCCTGTTTTAACGCTGCGGCGTGTGTAGGCGCGATGTGATGACGTCACATCGTGTCTACAACTATGTGAATAGCGTGAGAGCAGAGAGAGGAGCGGCGGGGGAGCGATGGAAGGTGAGTGTAAGTGTTTGTTTTTTGTGTTAAACATTAAGGTGGAACATAATGAAGGGGGCCCATGAAACTGGGGGGCAAATGAAGGGGAGGGGGGGAACGGCATGACACTGGGCAATGAAGGGGGGGAGGGGTGGCATGACATTGGGGCAGATGGGGGAGGGGGGAGAACGGCATGACACTGGGGCAGATGAAGGGGGGGTCGGCATGACACTGGGGCAGATGAGGGGGGGGAGAATGGCATGAAACTGGGGCAGATGAAGGGGGGATCGGCATGACACTTGGGCAGATGAGGGGGGGGGGAGAATGGCATGACCCTGGGGCAGATGAGGGGGGGGGGAATGGCATGACCCTGGGGCAGATGAAGGGGGGAGGATGGCATGACACTGGGGCAGAGGAAGGGAGGGGAGAATGGCATGACACTGGGGCAGATGAGGGGGGTAGAACAGCATGACACTGGGGCAGATGAGGGGGGAGAACGGCATGACACTGGGGCAGATGAGGGGGGGAGAACGGCATGACACTGGGGCAGATGAAGGGGGGACGGCATGACACTGGGGCAGAGACGGGGACATGAAACTGTGGGCAGATGGAGGGGGAAAATGGCATGAAACTGGGGACAGAGATGGAGGGGGGACATGAAACTGGGGGCAGAGGAAGGGTGTATATGAAACTGGGGGAGAGATGGAGGGGGCATGTAATTTACGGGTGACTAGGAGGATTATACTGTGTGGGAGCACACGAAAAATGAATGAGAATGGGCGGAGTCAACATAAAAGAGGGCAGAGCTAAATTTGCTGTGGCGCGCCGCACATCTTATGCCTCTTTCTGCTCTTCAAAAGTTGGGAGGTATGGCGTTGGTGATGCCACACTCCTGCGTGACGTCACTCACTTCATCTGCGACGTGTAGTGTCCCGACTCCCCCGTCTCCTCCACAAGGGGGCCCACTGAGGCTCTGGGCCCATAAAAACCTGGCGCCGGCCCTGACCACATTGATGTATCTTCTAGTGAACAGTATTTCATAAATGCAATTAACAAAAAAAAAAAATTATCCAAAGACGTCTATGGCCTTTACAGGGTTTTTCCAGGTTGGAAGCCATATTTTATATATGACCTATTCTCAGACCCAGCAGCGATCAGTTGTTCCAGACAGTCTCCAAGTTGCAGGCACAGCTACTCCTCAGTATACAGTAGGTTCCAGCACCAACACCATTGAAAACAATGGGAGGAACAACCAGTGACAGAACTGGGGTTTGTGGCTCCTCTTCTCCCCAGTCCTTGGATCTCTCCAGACACTCTGTCCATATGCAATGAATTGGTAGTATACCATGGTAAAAAGAAGAAAACATGGATGAACATGAATTTTTAGTCGTGTCCTTTGTGGGTAGGTGAAGTATCCTGGTAAAGCAATTCAACAGTGAGAGGTGACAGTGCTCACTTAAGCCACAGGGGGTCCTACTCAAGAAAGATCCAAATAGAACGTACAACATCTTCAACTCTCAGAAAGAACGCTATGATGGGTTATACACCAAAGATATGCAAATAATAAGCATTATATGGACGGCCACAATGGCTTCCCAATACAGCAGGCGTGACTAGCGATTAGTCCAGTGATGTCATACAGTATATACAGAATAAAATAGATAAATGAGTAAATAAGTAAATATATTGCCACACAAACAATTCATCATAAAAGAGTTAGAGCGTTACAAAAAGCCTGAGAGAGCCCAATAAATCATTTCATAGTCCATTGCAAGATATACACCAAGACCAGATCAATAAGAAAATCAGTAATAATACATAAAGTCTGCTCAAAAGCGCAAAAATCATTGTCTAAGAGTTAAAGGGGCTCTATGATTGGGAAAAGTTATTCTTAGATAAGCACATCCTTGCATAGGCTTTAGAAAGGCTATTCCACACCTACCTTTAGTATGTAAATTGCCTCAGTAGATTTGGAATAAGTCCGTTTTTATTCATATGCTAATGAGCTTAGACCGTGCAGCGGAAGTGTCTGTGTGCACTGTCTGCTCTATGTGTATGTATAGCAGAGAAGACTCATCAGCACAGCAGCCTCTGCTATACATATATACATATAGAGCAGACAGTGCACACAGACACGGTGCACGGTCTAATCTCATTAACATTTGACTTATTCAAAGTCTACTGAGGCAATTTACATACTAAAGGTATGTGTGAAATAGCCTATCCAAAAATGACTTTTCCCAAAGATAGAGCCCCTTTAAGTGGATTAAATTTAGACTGAGATACCAGTAAGTCTCCACTAGATGTCAGTATTGCTGCAAGTCCAAAGATAAGACTAGATCACTTTAATATCCTATTAATATTATAAATGTGAAAGTTTGTGTGTTTGGATGTTTGCATGTTCGGATGTTTGTTCCTCAATCACGGAAAAACCACTCCACCGATTAAACAATAGGCTACTTTTCGTCACAATAGCGCACATACGTTTGTGCCAGGACCCCCCCAAAACCCAAACTCACACCACTATCTCTGCAATCTCACACACTTTGGACCATAGCAAGCCACAAAATTCATATTGCCCTCTACAGCCTCGCCCCTAACCCCACACAATCTCATATACATATACTTTACCACTTTGCCCCTCACCTTACCGATACTCCAGGAGGCTCTCTTTAACGCTCTGGAGCAGCCATGTTTGCCGACCCCCACCACTCTGACAATCCGCGACACCGCCCACCCATGTCAATACCCCTAGGCGGTCTAATAAATGCAAAAAAAAAAGTTTAAAAAAAGTAAAAAAATATAAAAAAAATAAATAAAAAGGATTAAAAATTCAAATCACCCCCCTTTCCCTAGAACACATATAAAAGTAGTTAAAAACTGTGAAACACATACATGTTAGGTATCCCCGCGTCCGAAATCGCCCGCTCTACAAAGCTATACAAATATTTTTCCTGTTTGGTAAACGCCGTAGCGGGAAAAAAGGTCAAAAGTGCCAAACCGCCATTTTTTCACAGTTTTGCTTCTGATAAAAATTTGAATAAAAAGTGATCAAAGTAATAACATTTCCCGAAAATGGTAGAACTACACAGTGCACCCGACCCCGCAAAAAAAGACGCCCTATACATCCCCGTACACGCACGTATAAAAAAGTTACGGCCGTCGGAATATGGCGACTTTTCAAAAAATAATTTTTTAACACAGTTTTGGATTTTTTTAAGGGGTCAAAATGTAAATAAAACTATATAAATTTATATATCCCCGGAATCATAACAAAACACAGAATACAGGGGACATGTCATTTTGGTTGCACAGTGAACGCCGTAAAACCAAAGCCCGTAAGAAAGTCGCAGAAATGCATTTCACGTGTCACGTGTTCTCTGAATTACAGCAAAAACAAGATACAAAGTTACATCTCATATCCCATCCCTTATACACAGTACGAAAACCTTACCCGCGCCTGTATATACCCACTTCTACAATCACCGCAGACGAAGTCGGGGGTACCAGCTAGTAAGAACATAAAAGAAAGAACAACTTTATGAAACAATAGCTCAGTAAAGTGGTGGTGACATTACGGCCGCCGTCCACTGTTTCCATCGTAAACCCTGGGGACACTGGACAGGGGACGGCTTGCCGGTGGTCAGCTTTATAACCCCTTCATTTGTACGTGCAGGACTTTCTGTCTGTGCAACAAAAAAAAACCTTTCCAGGCGGAGAGGCCGCATATGGACACCAGTGGTCACCTATAAAAATCCATTCAAAACAGTGGGTTTTAAAGCTGACCCCCGGCAAGCCGTCCCCTGTCCAGTTTCCCCGGGGTTTACTATGGAAACCCTGGTGCAGACTGCGGCCGTAGTGTGAATCCAGCCTAAGATAATATATCTGCCCATGTTATGTAATGGTACATAGATGCCGATCTGTATTCTAAGTACTGCTTATACATCATCTTGTAAGCAGATCTGAGTGTACTTGTACTGATATTATATACTGATAATATCCTATGCATATATCTGGCTGTCCATAATAAGAAATGTCTAGAATCTGCATAA